>NC_139580.1:28187896-28290396 GCF_946808225.1 Silurus aristotelis
TATTTTTGTATTTTAAAAATATACACAATACACAATAAATCTGACATACAACCAGTTAACAGATCAAATATTCACATATATAATCCCAGTGATTTCCCAGATGAAGGATAGTTTTAAAGAAACCAACAGTTTAATTTATAACAGTTTGCAAATGACTTATTATCATACCGTGATTTAGTTACTTGGTGTAACTAAACGACTTAATCATTTGATTGTTAATCATAAATATAATAATATATCATGTGTCAGTAGTCATTCATGTAATGGTAAGTAAAATCAAGATCCTACTGAACTACTACTTTAATTAGGGAACAATATTCGGTAAACAAATGTTTATTTATCAGTCATTGGACGCCTATTTAAAAGCTGGCAGCTGAACATTTCTTACTTTCACCACCTTCTACCATATGGATCAATTTTCCGTTCTGATCTCAACAAGTCTGAACAAAATACTGAGTGTGCACCAATCAGAGGCCACATTTTTATGATGTCATCATGTAGATTTCTTACAAAGTATTTTACAGTGTTTTAAAACGACAGAAATACAAAACACAATATGAAGTCATTTTCATCAACCATATTAAATCCTATTTTATATTTAAAATATGTATCAAAATACATTTATCATAAATACTTCCATCCCTGAAAGGTCTATTAAACCTGAAGCTGATGTTCATGTAAATGTATAATAATCCACCTGATTGTAAAAGGAAAATGTATGAAACTGCAAATCTATTTAAATAAAAGACAACTGTGAACAACTAAATAAATTGTGATTTTAATTGCAAAATATCTATATGTTTGTTATTATGCATACATTTTTTTGAAAGATTAAAAAAAATATAAAAATATTTAGACAATAATGTATGTAAAGGAGGACAGTGGGAACATTGAAAAGGTTGTTGACTGCACTACTGACTACATCAACTTCTGTATGGATGCTGTTGTTCCAGTAAAAACTGGATCACGAGTGACATCAATTGTCTTTTGAACCAGAAGAAGAGGGCCTTTAATGACGGTGATTAGCTTGTGATCAGCAGAAGCTGAAGAGTGTGCAGAGGGAACTTAAAGTCCAGCTCAGGGAGGCAAAGGAGTGGCTGTGGAAAACATCCTGCATCATCCCAAGTCCAGAACAAACCACACCCTGGAGAGAAGAATGACCTCAGGCCAGTCGCCCTGATGTCTCACATAATAACCCATGGAGTGGGTGCTGCTATACCACATGAGACCACAGGTCCACCATGCCCTCGATCCTCTTCAGTTTGCCTACCTGGAGAAGGTGGGAATGGAGGTTGCCATTATCTACATGTTTCACTGATCCCTCTCTCACCTGGACAGTGCCAGCAGGGCTGTAAAATTTATACCTCTGGACTTCTCCATTGATTTCAACACCATCCAGCAGTGAAGACCTACTGGACCTAGCTGGATGGTAGAATGGACTGGACTGCCAACAGAGACGGTCTGTGCAGGAGAGGAAGGAGCTGGCTGTACTACCTCAGTTGCTGCAGATGTTCTATCAAACTCTTGTGGCGAGTGCCCTCTTCTATGCAGTGTTGTGTTGGGGAGACAGCATTAAGAAGAAGGATGCCTCATGTATGGACAAGCGGGTGAGGAAGGCAGGCTTGGTTGAGGGCTTAGAGCTGAACAGCCTGAAATCAGTGGTAGAGAGATGGGTGCCGAGCAGGCTAAGGGGTCCTTGACCTGAAAAACTTTGAAGACCCCTAAACTAGATAACACTCATCCTTTTTATTGTCCAACATCCGCCACCATAATCTTCAACCAATTAGATACTTTTATGAAGTTCGGTGCCCCCTGTGACTGTGCGTGCCACCTTGTGCTGCCATCTGTTGGCGTGTTACAAAACCAGTCCAGAAAACTTTTTGATGCCTTATTTAGATGTGATTTTACGAATCTACGATTCAGAATCTTTCTAAAAAAATAAACGTTACACATTTATTTACAAACTTATCAATCACTTATCGGAATTTAAATTTAAAAGGATGTTTTTATCGATTTCTTAAACTTCGATGAGCTCGATATCGAAACAGAATAACTTTAATTACTGATTTTATTGTTTAATTGTACTGATTTTGTGTGCACTGAGAAATCAGCCCTGGGCGCTAATGACGTCAAACCAACATGGCCGCTCCCATTCACAACGGCACATGTCCATCCATCCATCTATCTTCTCCCGCTTATCCGATGCCGGGTCGCGGGGGCAGCAGTCTAAGCAAAGATGCCCAGACTTCCCTCTCCCTAGACACTTCTTCCAGCTCTTCCGGGGGGACACCAAGGCGTTCCCAGGCCAGCCGGGAGACATAGTCTCTCCAGCGTGTCCTAGGTCTTCCCCGGGGTCTCCTCCCAGTGGGACGCGCCCGGAACACCTTCCCAGGAAGGCGTCCAGGAGGCATCCGAGACAGATGCCCGAGCCACCTCAGCTGACCCCTCTCGATGTGGAGGAGCAGCGGATCTACTCTGAGCTCCTCCCGAGTGACTGAGCTTCTCACCCTATCTCTAAGGGATCGCCCAGCCACCCTGCGGAGGAAGCACATTTCGGCCGCCTGTATCCGGGATCTTGTCCTTTCGGTCATGACCCAGAGCTCATGACCATAGGTGAGAGTAGGAACGTAGATTGACCGGTAAATCGAAAGTTTCGCCTTGCGGCTCAGCTCCTTCTTCACCACGACAGACCGGTACATCGACCGCATTACTGCAGAAGCTGCACCGATCTGTCTGTCAATCTCCCGTTCCACCCTTCCCTCACTCGTGAACAAAACCCCAAGATACTTAAACTCCTCCACTTGCGGCAGGAACTCCCCACCAACCTGAAGTGGGCAAGCCACCCTTTTCCGACTGAGGACCATGGCCTCGGATTTGGAGGTGCTGATTCTCATCCCAGCCGCTTCACACTCGGCTGCAAACCGTCCCAGTGCATGCTGAAGGTCCTGGTCTGATGAAGCCAACACGACAACATCATCTGCAAAGACGAAATCGTGTCGTCACCAAACCGGACACCCTCCGACCCCTGGCTGCGCCTAGAAATTCTGTCCATAAAAATTATGAACAGAACCGGTGACAAAGGGCAGCCCTGCCGGAGTCCAACATGCACCGGGAACAAGTCTG
This sequence comes from Silurus aristotelis, assembly GCF_946808225.1. Taxonomy (NCBI): domain Eukaryota; kingdom Metazoa; phylum Chordata; class Actinopteri; order Siluriformes; family Siluridae; genus Silurus; species Silurus aristotelis. Next base: position 28,191,020 of record NC_139580.1, read on the forward strand.
ACTTACTGCCGGCAATGCGAACCAAGCTCCTGCTTCGGTCATACAGGGACCGGACTTTTCCAAATCCACAAAGCACATGTGGACTGGTTGGGCAAACTCCCATGAACCCTCCAGCACCCTGTAGAGGGTATAGAGCTGGTCCAGTGTTCCACGGCCTGGACGAAAACCACATTGTTCCTCCTGAATCCGAGGTTCTACTATCGGCCGTATTCTCCTCTCCAGTACCCTGGCATAGACTTTCCCAGGTAGGCTGAGAAGTGTGATCCCTCTATAGTTGGAACACACCCTCCGGTCCCCCTTCTTAAAAAGAGGGATCACCACCCCGGTCTGCCATTCCAGAGGCACTGTCCCCGACCGCCACGCGATGCTGCAGAGGCGTGTCAGCCAAGACAGCCCCACAACATCCAGAGACTTGAGGTACTCAGGGCGGATCTCATCCACCCCCGGTGCCCTGCCACCGAGGAGTTTCTTTACTACCTTGGTGACTTCAGCTTGGGTGATGGACGAGTCCGCCTCTGAGCCCTCAGCCTCTGCTTCCTCAATGGAAGACGTGACGGCGGGATTGAGGAGATCCTCGAAGTATTCCTTCCACCGTCCAACGACATCCCCAGTTGAGGTCAACAGCTCCCCACCTCTACTGTAAACAGCATTGGTGGGGCACTGCTTTCCCCTCCTGAGGCGCCGGACGGTTTGCCAGAATCTCTTCGAGGCCAGCCGATAGTCCTTCTCCATGGCCTCACCGAACTCCTCCCAGGCCCGAGTTTTTGCCTCGATAACCACCCGGGCTGCAGTTCGTTCGGCCTGCCGGTACCCGTCAGCTGCCTCAGGAGTCCCACAAGCCAACCAGGCCAGGTAGGACTCCTTCTTCAGCTTGACGGCATCCCTTACTTCCGGTTTCCACCACCGGGTTAGGGGATTGCCGCCTCGACAGGCACCGGAGACCTTACTGCCACAGCTCCGAGCGGCCGCTTCGACAATGGAGGTGGAGAACATGGTCCACTCGGACTCAATATCTCCGGCCTCCCTCGGGATCTGGTCAAAGCTCCGCCGGAGGTGGGAGTTGAAGATCTCTCTGACAGGAGGCTCGGCCAAACGTTCCCAGCAGACCCTCACAGTACGCTTGGGTCTGCCGAGTCTGTCCAGCTTCCTCCCCCGCCATCGGATCCAACTCACCACCAGGTGGTGATCAGTTGACAGCTCCGCCCCTCTCTTTACCCGAGTGTCCAAGACATACGGCCGCAGGTCAGATGAAACGACCACAAAGTCGATCATCAACCTACGGCCTAGGGTGTCCTGGTGCCACGTGAACGGCACATGTTTACTTTTAAATTACTTTGTATGCGGTAATTAATTAGTGTCTCCTTTAGAGCTAAAAAAGAAAATAAAAAATACAGACACATACACTTGTTAAATAATTCACCTGTTAAATCATTTTGAGGAGGAGGAAAGAAACAGACTCTTCATTATGACTAACATGTACAGAAACTTGTCCTGCTCGGTGTCTCCATCATGTGGAACTCGACAGTACTGCGTATATAGTCTTCCTACGTTACCCATAATGCTTGCGCATCAGCGTCACACATCCCGGAACAGGAAGTGTAAACTTCTTCGCACTAACACTATTTGGGTGAATTTTGTTTTCGAGGTGAGTGTTTACTCATTTTTATACGGCGTTGATTCAAATTGCACGCTAGAGGTTTTTAGAAGCTACAAGCTAAACAATCTACATTTATACGATCTGCTTTTTAAAATATAAACACAAGCCTGGCAGAGGTTTAATAATAATAATAATAATAATAATGACGTAATGTAATTGGTTAGAGATGAGTTGCCTGCTGGAGAAGGTGCTGACAGATGCCAGGTCTCTGGTGGAGCGGCTTCGGGATCACGACAATGCTGCTGAGATCCTGATCGAGCAGACCACCGTGCTAAACAAACGCGTGGAGGCCATGAAGCAGGTGAACACACACCTCAACCTTACCTACCCACCTTCTATAGCACCCCCATATAGCACTGTTCATTCATCTGCAGTCCTGAATATGTATCATGTACTCTTTATATTTATAATGTATTTCACATTTATGGCCAAGGGTACTTATAATGTACCCTTGGCCATAGATGTGAAGTCCAGATCCTGGAACTGGGCATCCAGGAATTGATATACTGTACCTGGAACTAGGCATCTATGCATGATCAGAGCTCAGTAGACATTTGACCATCACGTCACTCGTATGTGGTTCTTCACCGAACAGTTTCCAGTTTGCAAGGGTTGCGAAATTCCAGGCATTTTCAAGACCGTAAACGTTCCATGGGAATGAACAGGAACATTAGAAGAATAAAGTATTATGAGTATTCACGTAGCTACAGAAACATTAAACATAAATGTTATGTTAAACTTCCTTGTGCTGTGTGGAAACTATTGCGCAACAACATTACACTAGCAATTAAATCGAAAATGTCATATAAATCTGTTTGCGTGCGTTGTAGGTCTTCAAACAAAATGTTTGTTTTTATATGATGGTTTATATAAATTTGTGCTAAGTTTCTAACTTTCAAAGAATTCACCAGACGATGTTGTCATGGAAATTGACCTCGCTCTGCTCGTTTTAACCTCGCTGTGTGTTCTTCAGTATCAGGAAGAGATCGAGGCACTCAACCAGGTGGCGAGGCATCGTCCACGATCTACCCTGGTATTGGGCATTCAGCAGGAGAACCGTCAAATACGTGAGTTGCAGCAGGAGAACAAAGGTGCGTATGATGTGACGTGATGTCTGTGGAGCACAAGTATGATGAAACTATCATTTCGCATTAAATCCTCCATGTTAAACCGTATCCTTCTCACCATGTTCTCAGAGCTACGGATATCTTTGGAAGAGCATCAGTCAGCAATGGAGCTGATCATGAGCAAGTACCGGGAGCAGGTGTTCCGCCTCCTCATGGCCAGCAAGAAGGACGACCCGACTATCGTCTCTCAGCTCAAAGAGCAGCACACTAGCGTGAGAATTGCTTTCGGTTCCCCATAGAGGTTTCGCTCAAAAGAATGTACACCCCTGGCTATCACGCCACCCACATGTGCTTTTTTTTCCAAACCCTACTGAACACTAAAGCTCTTTTACAACCACTTAATCTACATCATGCCCCAGAATCTAATGGAAAGCCTTCCCACTAAAATGAAGCTGTCGTGTTCAACAAGCACATGAGGGTGTGATGGGGCCCCAAGGTGCCCACATACTTTTGGCCGTGTAGTGTATAAGTGTATATATAAAGGATATTCTGTGTGTCAGCAGTGTTTCAACATGGTGTGTGTGTGTGTGTGTGTGTGTGTGTGTGTGTGTGTGTGTGTGTGTAGGAGATGCAGGCGCACATAGACAAAATCAACGAGATGGCCACAGTGATGAAGAAGGCCATTGAGGTAGACGAAGGGCGTGCGTGTGAAGACGAGGAACGCATCAAGCAGCTGGAGGTTGCACTTCTCATTCATAAATATGTATCTCACACACACACACACACTAGTGAGGGGTTGTTCATTTTGAACGAGTCTTTAATGTGATTCAGACAAACGAGATGTCTCAGAGCATTTTGTTCATTTCGAACGAGTCTTTAATGTGATTCAGAAGAACGAGTCGTCTCAGACCGATCTGTTCATTATGAACGAGTCTTTAATCAGCTTCCTACTGAACACTGAAACTGAACTGAAGTTCAGATTAGTAAGGTGTTTCTTAGTGACGAGTCATTCATGAACGATTCGTTTGTTTTGAACTAATCTTAAATGTGACTCTGAAGGACGATTCGTCTCAAAGAGCGATTCGTTTATTTTATACTGAATGCGGAGCATCATCTCCATAGGTTATGTACAGGAAACACTGTGCAGTTATATATACACATTTATAAATGATCAGAACTATAGTTAAAGTAGGTGTATGTAGACGTGTGGGGGATCTGCTTAGAAAGAAGAGAACCAAGTCACTCAAATGAACTGATTTTCCTATCAATAACACACACACACACACACACACACACACACACACACACACACACACACACACACACGTATCCCGTAGTTGTGTAAATGTACTAATCTCCTGCTTAAACTTGACTCCTCCTTTTAAAGTTCAGAACACAGTTAATATGAGAAGTAAAATTGTGACTTATTAGAACTGGATTGATGCAGATCTTCCTACACATCAGACCTTTATAACCATGCTGCGAGTGAAGAATCTGCAGGCTCAAACACCTAGACAGAGATCCGAGAAGAATCTCAGGACATCTCTCAACACACAACCTTGAGGTGGATGAGCTACAAGCACGTCAGGTTCCACTCCAGAAATCCAAGTCCGGTTCAGATCCCTGTTCTTGGCTGACAGTTGTGGAACCTGATGTGGTCTTCTGACGATGGAGCTCATCCATCTCAGGGTTTGATGTTTTGTGCATGCTGAGATACACACGGTGAGAGAACCTAACACACTCATCAGAACTGTAGGGTTACACTAGTGTCTTTTATTTTAACGCTCTTTGTTTTTATTTCAAATATAAAGAAGTCCCACCCACAATGCGGTGTGCAGCCAAATGTATTGGGACACCCGACTTTTCCACCCATAGGTGCTTCTTCCTTCCCAAACTGTTGCATGAAAACTTAACCCTCCACTTGAACCAGGAGACCCAAACTTTTTCCACCATGACAATTCGCCCTGTGCACAAAGCCAGATGTGGAAGATCTCCTGCTATTGCTCGCCAACCCTATTTATTTTATTTAAATTTTTTTTTTACCAAAACACACGTAGCTGAAGGAATCTCCACAAAAATCTAGTGGAACATCAGACCAGAAGAGTGGAGCTTATTATAACAGCAAATAGGGAGTAAATACTGAAATTATAGTCCACAAACTTGTCCATATAAGGAATTTTAAACTGATGCGATTGTACATGCCCACAGGTCGATTTCTTCTCCATAGCTCCAAACATGGTTTATTCCTTTCATATCGTGAAAACCCAAACATCTGCTCATTTCTCTGTGTGCAGTTGGAGAACCGAGGCCTGCGAGAGCTGCTGGGGATTAGTCGAGAGGCGTTCCTGGTGCTGAGGAGGGAAGAGCGAGAAGAGGCGTCCGACAGCACCTCTCTGTCTCCCCTCGTGACCAGCAGTGACCTGAGCTTGAGGAAGAGCTAGAGTGGATTTCTGCTTCACCTGAACAAAAGACTAACCTCATACAGATTTCAAACACACACCCACACCCACATTGAAGAGGAGAACATTGTCTGAATCTCCTGCGTATCTCAGTTCTGTACAGTTTGTTTCATAGCCTCGTGGACGTCAGGCTTCGTTGCTTCACCCGGACCTGCTGTACAGTGCGAGTGTGTGTGTGTAAAAACACCAGGGTTGGAGCATCATAAAGTGAATGTACATATGAATGTCTAATTCTGGTCCACACACTGTAAATAAATCCACGGCTGCATGTCGCGTACCATGATGTAAAATTCATTTTAAAGTCCTGCTTGCTTTTAGCGCTGCCTCGAAACGTGCGACAGACGTGTTTGTAGAAATAAATAATAAAAATGACATTTACACACACACACGTGTGAACTTTCTTTTATTACATAACAGACTTTGTGGGTTTAGTATTTGGAGTGATTAGATTTAATCCAAAAGCAATCAGGAAGAGAAAGAAAGATGAATAACTAACAGGTTTAAATAGTGTGTTCTGTACAAGTAAGGGCCTTAATTCAAGAGCCCTAAAGTGGCAGCTTGGTGATATTGGGACATGATCTTCCAATCAGTAACCCAATAACCACTAATCTGCCGCCTCCCTCTATCACAGGAAGTAACCAATCAAAAACCATCACAAATCACACAGAATTATTACTGAAAACAACTTTATTATCTGTTTAGCTATTACAAAATAAATCGAACATTTTGCAGAAAATACATAAATAACAGCCGTATTGTGCAAGCGGACTTAAAATATTATTCGAGATATTATTACAACTTTAGGCGAAGGACAACCTCACTCAAACGCCGTCAATACACAAGCCCTGAGACAAGAAAACTCCTCTCGCACCCAGACACTCTTGTGCCTGGGTGCCGAGTGTCTGGTACATGGCACCAGACACTCTGCACCCAGACGCCGGGGACTCTGCTACCGGACCCTCTGCACCCAGCCGCCAGACACAATGCGCCCGGACACACTGCACCCAGACGCCGGGCACTCTGCTACCGGACCCTCTTCACCCAGACGCCAGACACAATGCGCCCAGACACACTGCACCCAGACGCCGGGCACTCTGCTACCGGACCCTCTTCACCCAGACAACAGACACAATGCGCCCAGACACACTGCACCCAGACGCCGGGCACTCTGCTACCGGACCCTCTTCACCCAGACGCCAGACACAATGCGCCCAGACACACTGCACCCAGACGCCGGGCACTCTGCTACCGGACCCTCTTCACCCAGACAACAGACACAATGCGCCCAGACACACTGCACCCGGACGCCGGGCACTCTGCACCCAGATGACGGACACTCTGCACCATTATCATTCAGCAGTGTTCATAAATCCCAAACCCATCAAATAAAACCCCCATACTCTTCATTTGCCCCAAACACATCATGTTAAGAGTAAAATCCTACATCTTTCTTTTGCTCAGTCTTTCAAATGGCAGCGTTTTGCTCCTGGAGGTCAAGTAAAAACAGAAAAGAAGAATGCAACAGTGCACGTGGCTTACACACAAAAACCCTTTAGATCATTAGATTACCCCAAGACAATGCTGTGATGGACGTGAATCAAAATCCACAGAAAAAGGAAAGCTTGAAGGTTTACGTTCACCTCCATGGAGTTGCTCCAGGCTTTTCGTAATTCATCGACTTCATAAAGAAACGATCCCTCGTTCGTTCATTTTCTCACTCAGGGGTTTGTGCTTTTTCGACTCTCGGATGAGTAAAAAAAAAAGTAATGCTTTAAAAAGGTTTAATAAATGTTGCATTTTTTTCTTCACAAGTTTAAAAACCGCTCGTCACATTACGGGGAAATTGTAATTAATCAGGAAAAAAAAAAGAAAGAAAAGATTTATAAAATGGATTTCAGTTTTTTTTGGCCCTTTAAAACAGTAAGGTTCGACTCCAAGGGGGGCGGAGCGACGATGTCACTGATCACTTTGCTCAGACTTTGTTGAAAAGGTCAGGCTCACGTGTGACCCTGTTACTGTGTGTAATTATTCCTTTATCACATTATGTGATCAATATCTTCTACATTCAAGAGCCAGGACCCGAGTCCAGACCCTGATGTGCGTCACTGTAAAAGTGGGCCCTGAGGCTGACAGTATCCTCGTCACACGCCGCTCAGAGCTCCACACATCTAGAGGAGCAGAGGTGTACGTTCTCCTGCAGGTTCTGGGTGGCGAGTGAGCTGACGGATACGTGCGAGCAGGCGGGCGGGGAGCGACGGCGTGTGATGGCTCGGGTCCAAAACGTTCGTCTTACGCCGCTCGCGCTCCTGACACCACAGGACGTACGGGCTTGGGGGAAAGAACGGCCGCGAGCGCTCTCTGTACAGCTGCAGGACCACGCCCGATACTGCCAGGATCGCCCACACACTGATCAGGATGAAGTCTAAAACCAAAAAGAAATTTTATATTATATATATATATATATATATATATATATATATATATATATATATATATATATATATTACACAAAACACACACACAAAAGAGGTGTAATGGTACACGTATTTATACTGGTACACTTATTCATACTGGTACAGGGCCTCCGGGTCACATAAGTATTAAGCGGAGGACTAAGTTTCTTTAGTCTCCACCTCACACTGAAAAACATTGCAGGAAGTGGCAGCGAGTTTTCCAACACAGATTTTGTTTTGCGCATGCGCGAAATCGCTGCCACTTCCTGCAGCGCTTTTTAGGAAATCCGGACAAATCCACATATCGAAGGAGTGAATAAATGAAGGATGAAAGTATAGTAGGAAAGTAGAACAGTTAAGTAGATCATATCTTTAGAAAATTCAATATTAAATGTAAAACACACACACACACACCCACATCTGTATTACTGAAATGGGATCTAACAAATGTAAACTATTTAATAAACATTTTGTTTATTAATATCATTTAATTTGTGGCAATTTAATCGATTACTCAATTTGATCAATATAATAAAAAAAGTGTATATTAATTTATATATAGGGAGGGTGTAAATACTTTAGAACAAAGTTTGTTTTTAGTTACAGGTGTCAGGAAATCATCTCACCGATGTTCTGCAGAGGGACGGATATGAACGCTCTGCTGAAGTCGTCGTTGAGGAAGCGTTTGAGGACGTCCAGCGTGATGTAGGACAGGCTGGTGTAGGTGTAGGAGTTCACAGCCAGCACCACCATGTACGCTCCCACCACTCCACATGTTAATATATTCCCCTAAACACACACACACACACACACACACACACACACACACACACACAACACAATCAGCTGATTCCAAATACTGTATTATTATGGCTTTTTTTAAGAAAAAAAAAATTCACATCAAGTAAAAATATCTTATAAAAGTCAAACGAACACTGTATGAACAAACATCTATGAAAACCTAACCATAAAATTGTACATTTTTGTGCATATAAGTTGCGATAAATCTATGACGGTCACATGACAAAAGAACGAACCACTCAGGTTAGAAGGGTTAAGAGATAATATACTCAATTTTGTTTTCTGTACGTATCCTACGGAGATTTTGCGATGCTTTGCTTTGAAAAATGAAGGAATCATTCTATGAGACGACTCGTTCTTGTGAGTCACATTACAGACGAATCGTTTAAAACGACTCATAACTAATAAAAACTACTACATTACTAATCTAAACCTAGTCTTTCAGTGATCAGTAGGAAGCTGATCGTTACCTCTCTGGGCCACCTGATGAAGAACAGAGGCACGACCAGCGTGATGCAGCTGAACGTCACCCAGAACCCCACGTCGTTATGAAACACAGAGACGTCACCTACAGGAGGAAAAACAGAGGAACAAGCTTATATATAAAGCTCGTAAATCAACTGTAGGTTCTGTCGTTGCTCTTCTTCTTACCGAGCGGTGTAAAAAAGACGAGGGATGAAATGAGAAAGCCGAGAACGAGGCCGGCGACGATGACGCAGGCCATCACCGAGCCGAACCTCCACCAACTCATCACCAAGGCCACACCCCATACAACGCCCATCAGAGCTGTCAGAGCCAATCGGACTGCAAAGAAAGAACGTCATGAAGGGTACACCAAATACTATCAAGGGTACAACAAACTTCATCAGGGGATCACCTCTGATCTGAAGTCCAACATTTAACCTGCCAGATGTAAATATCAGGAGGTAAATGCATCGATTTGTCTAGATCATCACGTGTTCATCTTTCTCTCTCTTGTGTCACCATATAGCAAAAAACTGAAACTACGTCCTGGAAGTCCTCTTTTCGAAGCGTGTCAAGCATCTTCTGCGATTCGCATCGGATAACCGCAACGGTGTCAAAACGGTGACATTTGAGCTGGATCTACATTTTCAGGAAAAGGGCGATCACGTGGATTGTTCTCCGACGATCATCATGCACAAGATGCTGAATGATTTTCAAAATTTTCTGAGGTTGTAGCAAACGTGCCACTCAAAACATCTCGAATGATTGTTGCCGTATGTCAAACATATGTCATGTCTCTGTGGCAGATTTGCCTGGTTTCAAACTGAATTTTACATTGGCCCTTTGTTCTAGCTTGCTGTCCAAGATGAAATCGCAGATGTGGTAACGCACGTGATCAGAATATCACCAGTTACACCATTAGTCTTATACGTTTTTGATGCCACCTCTTAAGAAAAAAGGAAAGCAGCAGGACCTGACACATCACCAACCTTCATTGACCTGCACTCATGCCTGTGAAATGAGTGACTCATCTGACTCATGACTCAACCGACTCATGAATCGACTGACTCCAGAACGGAAACAGAACAGTAAACAATAAATACAGGACCTGAAATGTTTCAGTTTTCATTTCATTGGAAAGTTACAATAATATTTGAAGAAGCAATCCTTCCTCTTGGACGGAGATAGAATTTTAAAGTACTTGAGTGTTTTGTTTTTCCTCACTCACTCACTCACTCACTCACTCACACACTCACTCACACACTCACTCACACACTCACTCACACACTCTCACACTCACACACTCACACACTCACACACTCACACACTCACACACACACACACACACACACTCACACACACACTCACTCACACACACACTCACTCACACACACACTCACTCACACACACACTCACTCACACACACACACACACACACACACACACACACACACACACACACACGTGATTGAAGCCATGCCCATTCCACACAAAAAATAAATCACTGCTCATAGCACAACTTTCCCCACAGTCACACAGCACATGATTAGCTGCTTACACAACCACATAGTTGTTCAAACATGTTTGTAATATTAGAATCTACAAAGATCAAGTGAGGAATTGATTTAAAGTCATAAATATAGGGACAGCAGGAACTTCATTCGGATATGTACACCGAAACCTTTCCAGAAAGCGATGTGAAATCTCAAAGCCGTACTTCATGAACTTACGGTCATAATCCAGCGTGGTGGTTCCTGTTGTGGTGGTTCTCGTGATCAGCACAAAGAAGAAGAAAGCGCCAAATCCAAAGCCCAGACAGAAGAGCTCTTAGAGAGAAAAAAGAGACGGGGTGGAACAATAATTCAAGCACATTAAGATTTAAGTCTTCTAGGTCAAGTGTTCGAGTTTTCCCATGCAATAAAAAATGTGTTTCCTGAACATGTGCATAAAGGAGGTTCCACATGATTACAGAGGTCATGGTGTACAACAAACCCACAAACCAGCTAGTTTTATTTTTGGCTTAAGACGGAGAGTTCTTGGTTGTAACATTTCATACTTTCAGAAATAAATCATGAAAAAAAATCTTCATTTAAAAACTGCATGTTGTGTTCACTGGTGTTATCTTTTACTAATATTTAAATTAGTTTGATGATCTGAAACATTAAAGTGTGACAAACATGCAAAGAAATAAGACATCAGGAAAATCAGGGGGCAAATACTTTTTCACACCACTGTATATCCTAGCTTGTTAAGAAGTTGGGGTCAGAGCACAGGGTATAATCATCCCTGGAGTAGAGAGGGTGAAGGGCCTCACTTAAAGGCCTAACATTGGAAGATTAGTGGTACCATCAACCTTCTAAAAACACAAACCCAGAGCCTTAACCAATGAGCTTCCACACCCTTGATATATGCATTTGTGTTTTTATACGTGTCTATTGATACTTATCCACAAAAGATATTGAGACCAAAAAAAGTTTCTCAAAAGGCACAGTAACTGATTTAAGGTCTGCACTTACCACATTTGAAAAACCGATGCCCTAAGAAACATACAAGGAGTCCTGCAAGACCCGCGATTGTGAAAAAAACTTTGGTTGAAGGTCTCCCTGGAGGAAAAACAAAAAGAAAATGCATTACAATGAAGCTGGTGTATTGGAAATTCCGCATATATTTTAGTCAGTAAGAAGTTTCCAGTCTGCCGGTCGACACCCAACGAAGGAGAAACTTACGATCTACAAATTTATATCGGCAACAATGAAGACTGATTTTGTGTGATGTGGAAAAATATATGAATTTCTCCTCAATTTACCAACATTGAAGCAAACATGCAAAAAAAAAAAAAAGAAAAGTAGTAAAATGTAAATAAAAAGAGAATGCAATGATTTGCAAATCTCATAAACCCAGATTTTTTTCACAATAAAACAGAAAACAGTCTCAGTTTAAACTGAGAATATGTACCATTTTAAGGAAGAAATAAGGTCATTTTGAATGTACCATCACGTGTTTTGTCCATATATACACGTGGATAAAGGAGGGGACCAGTTGCTGAAGTTTTAGGAGAGGAATGTTGTCCCATATTTGTCTGATGAAGAATTCTAGCTGCTCAGTAGTTCTGGGTGTTCTTTGTTGTGTTTTTTGTTGTTTTATGATTTTATTTATTCATTATGCACCAAATATTTTCAAAAGGTGAATGGTCTAGACAGCAGACAGGCCAGTTCAGTACCCGGACTCTTACAATACGAAGTCATGCCAGATGGTCCCTCTCCTCTTTTGTCCAAAGGTTTCCAAAAAGAAAAAATCTTTGACCACAGAACAGTTTTCCTCTTTGCCTCAGTACATTTTAAATAAGCATCCCAGAGAGGATGGAAGCGTTTCTGGATCATGTTCACGCATGCCTTCTTCACATAATAGAGACTTAACCTTCATTTTATGTATGACATGGCAAACTGTGTTCACAGACAATGATTTCTGGAGATGTTTCTGAGCCCATGCACTGATCTTCCTCACAGAATCGTGTTTTAAATTGGGTGCTGCCTGAGGAACCAAAGATCACGGCCATCCAACACCGAGTTCTGCCCATCTTTAATTCTTAGAGACTCTGCCCATCTAAGAGACACGTATTTATACCCAATCATCTTACTGACCTGCCGTCAATTAACCTCATTAGTTGTTTCTCCAACTGTTTAATTAGTTTGGTTGCTGATGCTGAGGAACATTTTTGAGATGTGTTGCAGCCATCAAATTCAATTATTTTCCTTAAAATGGTGCATTATGTTTTCTATGTTTTATTCTGAATCAAATATGGGTTTATGGGATTTGCAAATCAGTGCGTTCTGTCATTATATACATTTTACACAGCGTCCCAACTTTTTTTTTGGAATTGAAAGGCGTATCACAGTTAAAGTGCGTATTTGATGAACTCCTACTGAAAAGTCTATAATGAGTTTAAATGTTGTTAATGAATTATTTGTTCATAGTTTTTTCAGATTCAGTTAATGACAACAATCAGGATGGAGTTCCTTTAAGTTCATTAAACAGTTTGTCCCTGAAACCAGACAGAGAGAGATTTTATATATGAAATATACACAGGTGATTTATCTGTGCTAATCTCACATCATCATATATATAAATCAGGCTCTTCTGCTTCATAGATTCATTTCCCCTACTGAAGCAGTAAATCGGCATAAGAAACATCACAGAGTAAAGAAATAATAGCTGATGAATAATGACCTAACGTGGTGCAGCCGTCTACAGCGGCGGTGAAGCTGCAGGCGTACGTGTGCACGGGGACGTAGGAGGATGAACTGTTGAAGACAGGGTCTCTCACAATAATATAGTAGATCACGCCCTGTCCCGGGATGGAGTTAAAGGACAGTAGAGTTTTGTCCTGGGAGGACAACGTCATGAGCTAGGAGACAGGGAGAAGAGAGTTTGGAAACAGCTACATTTTATCATCACACTTTTTTTTTTTATACATGTATGTATGTATGTATGTATGTATGTATGTGTGTGTGTGTGTATATATATAATCACTACAGTGGAAACTAAAAAGATCTCCACTTTCACAGTGTTTCTGACATGCGCACATGACAACGTATGTTTCTCTCCTCTGCTGACCTTTCTACCGTTTTCCATCATGTTCATCCCTCTGGCAACAGTCTCCATGCCGTTGATCATCATCCGCTCCGAAAGATCGCTCTCGGGAAGGAAGAACTGATACACATCGTACTCTAAACGCCAGCGGCTGCTCAGGTCCGTTTCCACGTCGCATGCCGGGGGAGAGGTTCCTCTGAGAACGGCAAGCGCCAATAACATCAGGTAGAGAAGAAAAACCAGGACGAACAGGAAGAAATGTGAGCAAAACAGATGGCATTTTATATTTGTATACATACAACCCATATAACACGTTACCGCAACTTAATTTTAATGGCACTAAGTTTATTAACGCGTGATTGATGCATTTCTGTTTGACCATTTTCATAAAATATTTTTAATAAATATAAAAGGGGCAACACACAATTATTCACGACACCCTTTTTCTTTACTTTAATGTGAAAACAAAAAAGCTAATTCTAATAATTTTTATTCAATAAACATTCATTTTACTGAGTCGGCAAGTCTGATATCAGTCACCAAAAACCGCCATGATGCACAAATCCAGCGATTAAAACCGTCCGTGTGGAAACAAAGCAATAGTTCTGTCTTAAAGTAAATGCTGAAATAAGTAGAACAGTTAAGATCATATCTTTAGAAAATTTCATATTAAATGTATAACACACACACACACACACACACACACCCCTGTATTACTGAAATAGGGTCTAATAATTGTACACTATTTAAATATTTGTATTTATTTATTTATTTATTTAATAAAATTGTGTGCTTATTTAATTGATTACTCAATTTAATCAATATAATAAAAAGTGTCTCAATAATTAGATTTTTTCTATATTTATAAAATATTATTTTATATATTATTTGACCAAGCAGGCGTTTTATTAAAATTGTTTTAATAATGTAAACCGTTCAGATGTTGATGATCACAAATATTGATAATTATAAATTGTGTAAATAAAAAATTTACAAGTAATTTTGTTTGGGATATTTTACAGGCCCGGTCTAGTTATGTTTTTTTTTTTTTTTTTTTAAGCTGAATTGGTATGTGCATCATGAGGTTTTTGTGGAACAGTCTGCGCTTTATTCGCGAATTCCTGAAACACTTTCGGGTTAACGCTGCACTCCAAAATCTAGTGAACACCAGAAGAGTGGAGGTTTTTAGAAAAGAAAATAGAGAATAAATGTGGAATGGAATGTTCAAAAAGAAGCACATAGAAATCTTACAGTCAGGTGTCCACAAACCTTTGGCAATATATTGTAACAGTAATTGGTTTAAATAAGATTGTTTACAAAATGTACAACGAGATCTTGTAAGCTTTTAGGAGAAACGTACGAACAAGCAATAATACCTCGCGTATCCGATGTTCGCCGGAGCAAAGCGAATGGTGGTCTCGTAAAGGTTGTAGAGCAAGTAGATGTTTGGATCGATCTCCAGTGGGAACTCCTGATTGCAGGCCCCAGGGACCGGATCTGCACAAGACAACACCTCAGATCTAAAACTAATCAGCATTTACACTTTAATATGCTGAAAAACTGCTATTCACAGTGGTGTGCATAAGTATTCAACCCCCCCCAATGCAATCAGATGTAGCGATAAATACATCTATGAAGGTTGTGTTTGCAGAAGTATTCACACCCCCAAGGCTGTGAAACCGGCGCTTACATAATGTTACACAATGCCGTTTGATGTTAACACACTGCTCTGTGCATGCCCTAACAGAAAGGAGGTGAGATACCAGTGAGTGAGTAGGGCAGGATGACGCCTATTCCAGCGACGGATTCATTGTTAGGAGCCAACAGGAAGCACGAGAGGGACAACTGAGATGGCAACAGAGGAAACAGCAGCCCAGAATCGGAGGTGGTGACTGAAGTTCCGTATGCTGGAACCTGAACAAAATACACACACACACACACACACACACACACACACACACACACACACACACACACACACACACACACACACACACACACACACACGGGAGGTCAATCGATTAAAATATTTAATCGCAACTCAATCGCTTTTTTTCCCGTTCTAAATGTACCTAAAAAAATACATTTTACGTTTTTAATCCTCTAATCAACATTAGCATGGACAAACACGACACATTATGCAAATGTATGTTCATTATTAGTCAAATCGAACTCAACATTGAGCATGAAATCTTGACATGTTTCAAAGGTCACAGATGTTTTTCAAAGAAATCGTTCATGTCTATTAGACACATAGGAAGAAAAAGAGAAAAAAGAAAATAGAAATACCAGGTTCCCAATTACTTAAGAGACAGACAAGGCTGTTTACATTTTCAGATGACAGGGCAGCTCGTTAAAAATACTCTTGTGAACGTTTAAAAGCAATTATGTCGTTTTAAATTATGTAAATCGACATCGAACAGAATTTTGCTGTTTCCACACGGACGGTTTTAAATGTGGGCGTCATAGCAAATGTTGTTTCCGGTTGTGTTCCAGTGATCAGCTAACTACGAAATCATTGTGTTTACATGGACATAATGGTGCTAGTGTGTAAAACAGAGCCTCTTACTCTTGTGTATGAGCTGGTGGCATTGAGGTGCTGAGTGTGAAACTGCAGTATGACGAAGGCCACTTCAGCTGGGATCCGGGACAGGTTCACTTCCACGCTTCCATTCACTGGGATACTCACATTCTGGAACGTTCCCAGGGTAAACACCACTAGATCTAGGAAATGCACATTATGTACCTCTCAGTATATTCGGCATCATGATATACAAGTTTCAAAAACATTTATGAACCCCTTTATACAAAGTCTCCCCAAACACTGTAGGTATTCCACGTCAAGCTTCGATGCTTTTCTGCTCAGCACGGATGTAAAGAGTGATTATTTACCTTATTAGAGACTTAATGGCAGCTCGGAAAACATGCATCAACGGCCAAGAGCCATCACTCTGTAATGTTTTTTGTTTTTGGCACCAGTGTGTAAACTCTTATTAAAATAAATAAAAAGTTTCATGTGAAAACGCCAGGAGATCAGATCTTTAAAAAAAAAAAAAAAGGCAAACTATACCATCTGGTACAAACAATCAGGTTAAAGATCGCACTTGCTCTTCATTCTGAAGTTTGATCATTAACTGAAGAGCTTGACCTGTTATCTACATGAATTTCTGCACTCTAATGCTGCCTCATGACTGGATGATTAGATTAAACCATATCATATGGGATGTGCCAAACTTTTTAATAGCATCATCTACACTGGCATGGGATTCGAGATGATTATCGGTAGAATGAGTCGGGAATTTCCTTATCGAACTCGTCATTCAGGCAGAGGTGAAAAGAGTATTAAAGTTCTGTTACTTGAATGAAATTTTATTTAAGTACAGGTGAAGTTAACAGTCTAAAAATATATTCAAGTAAAAATAAAAATTCACAAATGTACTACTTTTTTAACAGAGGGGGGTGGGGGGGTGGGGGTTTCTAGTGTAGTTAAAAAAGGGCAAGAGGATAAAAATCTTGAACGAGTTGATTTCAATTAAAGGAACACCTTTACAAATTAACAGGGTTACATGCCACCATATTTAACATCTGAAATAATGATTTTAAATGACAAATCTCTCATGTATGTCAGAATCGGAACGCGAATAAATCGATTTTAATAGTCAAATAAAAAACTTACACCAAACCACGTTCAATGCAGAGCGTTTTATTGATTATTATTGTTCTAAAACAAGTGCAATGTTAATCATTTATAAATATAATTAAACTGTAAACCTTCAATCGTACAACAACAGAAGGATTGATCATGTGCAGTTGTTCGTTTCTCGGTGAAAAACGTCGCTTCCTGGAAACGCTCTCCAAAGTGGATACATTTGGAAACGCTGTTTCCGCGACAACAACAATGATGCGTTTTTTGTTATCGGCGCAATGTTTCAAAGAGCCAGAATAATACATCAACAAAGTACTATGATTATTATGGCTATAAACGTTTCTATTATCATTTATCAAGAATATGTTTAAATCAACTCAGTTTATTTAGTCAAAAGACTCGAATGGGACTCTCAGCACAACGATCTAATAATAGAATGAGATTAATGAGTCAAACATTGATTTCTATTCAAATTATCATGAGCACAAAACCTTATTTTCAACTACAAAAACAAAAAACAAAACGCAAATGATCGCGCAAATGAGGTCACGTGTGTCAGGAGTTTCTTCAACATTGATTCCTCTCTAAATGTTGTGCTTGCAGTTGAACTGATGCTGAACTGTATTTTGGTGATAAGTAGATACACCAAGCGCCAATCAAAACAAGTTAAAAACAGTTTGAACCTGATTGATGGTTTGCGGCGTGATTGACCAGTTACGTTTTTATCCGCTCGTAAATAAAAAATAAATGACTGAGTATGATATTTGACTTTATAATGTAGTGAAGTTGAAGTAAAAGTCTCCTTAAGTAGAAACACTGCATTGAAGTACAGCTACGTGAAAAAAGCTACTTCACAAATTGCGATAACTTCCTTACCATCCATCACTGGTTTTCCTCAACATTGTGGAAAACGAATGACGATGAAAGCGTGCAACTCGAACGTACTCGTCCGACATCGGGAAGTGTAGTTTTTTACAACTCGAATGAATTTCGCTTTTTGCAATCGGCCTTTGTTTGAAGTTGACACGCAATTACAAAACAAAATGTTCTTGCAAGCTAAAAGGAAGTTCAACTCAGTCCAAGAATGTGCTGGATTACAGAAATCTGTCCACCCAGACGATTCTTGACCTAAATCACCAAGACAATTACATTAGACCTGAATTTTTTTCTCTTACACTCACAGCTGTCCATTGACTAAACATGAGCACTCCTGTATTCCTCCGTTTTTCTCTCCTAAACAATGAAAGTGTTTATACAGAAATAAATACACAACCTGCTAAAGCTCTTTCTGTTAAGCGTCTCCTTGAATGCTTACTAAGGAGTAGGAAAGATTAAGTTCATACACTATACGGGCAAAACGTCCCATTCATTCATCTATATATATATATATATATATATTTACTTTATCTAAAAATTATTAATTTTATTTGTTCATTGAATATTAATAGTTCTTCTACTTTATGACTGTCATTTAATTTGCTAATTGAAGATAAATTCTTTTAAAGATCTCTTTACTACTTTTGTCTTTTTGTTTGATCTTTGTTCGATCCTGGCATGTTGGAGAGGCCGTCGAGTTGATGGTTAATGCAGTGTTGAGGTGTTCAACCTGATTTGTATTTTGTGAAGTAAAACCTCACGTGTCTTAGTGTTGAGGATTAGTGCATGTTTGGGTCCACATGAGTCAAATGCTCAAGTACTGCTCAAATCAGATACTCAAATCACTTTACTGAAGCCATATTGAAATTGGTAACAAAGTTTTACAGTAAGGAAGCTATACTTTTACTCAAGGAGGATTTTCAGGTCCTCTTAACACCTCTGATAAGGACATAACCAAAGATTTACAAGGATATAGAAAAGTCACCACGGTCATTTAACCATCACATCACCAGGAAGTGTTGATTTCCTGCTTTTGTTTTCTTCTTGATCATGAGCACCATTTCACATCCTGCATAAGCGTTTAAGAATAAATGAGGACAGCACAAGGGCCAGATTTCAAACCAGGCTCTTGGAGAATCGTAGTGTTTGTTGCTGTATAGCAGTATCTCAAAATGTATTGCAACCAGGGAAAAAACATCAGCACGTTCATCAGTTGAAACCTCTCAATGGAGTATATTCTACGCAAAGCTAGCTGATGCTACTTTATGACCTGGGCAAAGAGTGCACCGTTTACCCTCAAACCACAATAATGATCGAGTTCACCATGAGGCCAAAGTGTTCTTTGGTGGACAGTCAGATATAGACGAGCGTCCAAATATGGTTCAAGTCCAAGGTTTGAAGTTCTTAAAAAAAAAAGAATACTATGGCAAGTTTAAAACCGCTGATCCAGACTTCTGTTCCAGTGGCTGGAGTTGAAGACGGAGGTTCAGATGCAGGATCATTATCAGCACAGGTCACTTTGGACATAAACCCGCCCCTTTAATGACGAACAGGGAAGGTAACTGATCATTGATTTGGAAGAGTGGAAGACTTTAGCCTATAAATTTGCAGCAGGAGCTCCTGGATCACTGATTTTTGGATGAGTCATGTCCGCTCCTAAACAGGGTTGTTATGGTTTAACAATGACTCATGATAATCCTGTAAGGTGCTGACATTTTCAATATTCCTGAAGTTCTGCTGTCACTCCTAGCATACTTGTAGCTTTATCATATGCCGTGTCTCACACAACAGAAGCTGCTTCCTCAATTTGGTCAATGACCACATAGCTGTTCTTCATATTGAGCTTCCTGTGGCTTGTCTCCTTGGCACAGTTCACTAAACCACTCTGTACATTGTGAAAGTACATTGTTGGGAGGGGAAAAAAAAACAATTAGAGCCCTGACTCTGTGTGTTAACTGCAATTTCTGCAGACTAAACTGAGAACCGTGCATGATATAGCAAGAGAGATCAACCGTACCTCAATCTCAAGTCCTTGTTTATTTAAAAAACAAAACAGGAACTTGAAACTAGCAGCTCGTAAGCGAGCAGCGACTGCGCGGTCGCTGATGTGCCATGTAACGAAACTTGTAAACGACCGGACCCTACTGTGGGCTACACACTGCACTATTTATAACTATTAACTCAACTATAGACTTATCGCATGCCCAGTTAATTCACAACGGTAGTATTTTGTGAGAGCTGCTGAAGATGGATGTGTTGAATATGCAAGAATTCTTACAAAGTCCTATCCATCAACCTCAAGCCAAATTATTCGGTTCTTCATAGGAAGGTAATTAACCATGTATTCTACATACAACTCCAATAAATACAACCTTTAGTGCAGACGAAAAAAAGAAAAAAAAAAAAGAGCTGGGACCCAGTACCAGTACCAATTTGAGACATACACACACACACACACACACACACACACACACACACACACACACACACACACACACACACACACACACACACACACACACATTCAGTCAGACCAAAATATTTTCAAACCAAAAATAGTCTGTGGTGCACCACAGGGTGAAGACCCCTTCTTCTAGGGAAACTTTAGGGAAGATGTCCTCTCATATTGTGCTATTTCAGTATAGAAATTAGGGCTCACTTGCCTCAGTATTCCAATGTTCCAGACACTAATCTGTTCATTGTAATGGTCCACTGGCTAGCAGTGTGCAACCACTCAAGTACAAACGGTGTGGTTAGAGGTTAGTAGCCGCAGTGGTCCCAAGGTTACCTGTAGCTCTGACTGTATTCACACATGACGTGTGAAGATTTCACTCGGGTTCCAATCCTGAACAGACACCTGGAGCTACAGTGTGAACAGAATCATTAAAACCTGAAGAATCACAGTTGTTTGAAAAATGTGCAGAGGAGGGACATGGGGTATATCGGTAGGAGGATGCTGAGGATGGAGCCACCAGGAAGGAGGAAAAGAGGAAGACCAAGGTTTATGGATCTGGTGAGGGAATGTATAGATGTACAGGACAGGGGGGTGTGGAGACAGATGATCCGCTGTGGTGACCCATGATGGGAGAAGCCGGAAGAAGAAGAAGAAGTGTTCTAGTTAAAACTACACCAACGCTTTCTCTCTCACATTACTCCTCATGTTTCTCCACTTTCCTGCAAGAGATGTAATCAGCAGTACATCTTTATGCTGGATGGTTTTGTCGATGAGCACCTTCATACCTACAATAACGGGTTTAACTTTGAATTGTTTTTCCCTTAAACTTGAACCCAAACCTTTTCCATCATTACAATGTCTCTGTGCCACTCCATTAAGCTCTGCTTTCCATAGGTTGGAGGATGTTGAAGAAATCCTGCTCTAGAGCTCCTCACCTTCTCACCGAGATCAGTGCCTGACACTGTTGTATTTGAAGGAGCAACCATCTCCAAAAAACCTAGTAGAACATCTAATCTAAGAGTGGAGCTTATGTTATGAGACGTTCAAAAAAGAAACATACCAATTTATGGTCAGGTGTCTGCAGGCTAACAAAGCAGCATGGATATTTTTATGGAGGACACCTAGATAATCTAGAAATACTAGTTCTTCAGATTTCAAGAATTCGTCGAGTCGGGGATTTATCTGTTTTGTGAAAAACGAAACTAAATTAAAAAAGCAGGTTTATGATCTCACCAATATATCGAGCTACACTGCAATGTTTGTGTATGAGCCATGACATGAAAAAAGCCCAGAAGCATCACGGCTTCAGACCTTCTGGCAGGGTTTTTTTTCCATCAGAAAACATTTGACTTTCTACATCCTCCATGAAAGTAAAAGAAAGTGAGAGAGACACCTCGCTGGAGCTGGCAACAGTGTGCATGATGCTTCGCTTTTCTAGCCCCAACAATGTGTGTGAGAGAATTACAGCACTGTGTGAGGATCTGTGTTGTTCTCAATCAAGGTGTGATAGAAAAGTGAGACCAACTGAGAAGGTTCTTCAGATGTTCCACCTAGATATTAAAATGCAGGGTGTGAAAAAAGCAAAAGCAAATGTTTGCTGATTTACAAAATAAGGACAAGAGCTACTGTTTCAGTTAACAAACAAACAAACAAACAAACAAATAAACAAACAGACAGACAGACAGACAGACAGACAGACAGACAGCCAGCCAGCCAAGCCACTCATGCACGCTTTACAGACATCCTGGTGGACACTGTCCAAGCAAGTTCAGGTTCTTATTGTGTTTCCTTATTTGTGTGTCATGTCATGGATTGTTGTGTTCTCCTAAACACCTTCAAACATATTCAATAACCTGCAAAACAAACACAAAACAAACTTACTTTCATTTTGCGCGTGCACCATCCCGAGCCAAAGCACGAGCAGCAGCTCGACATGCAAAATCCAGGGCCGAGACATTTTTCCTCCAACACTTCACGTGTTCACGTGTTAAACTCCGAACAGATTCGGACCAAGTAGCAACCAAGACACCGCTACTGATTTGTTGACACTTCGGCCATCACACGCGGCTGGAGCGCGGTCTCTCACTCGCTCGCTCACACACACACACGCACGCGCGCGCACACACCGCCAACAGCACAGCGCCGCTCTCTGAACAGCGCATGCGCACAGCACCCTCGCGCTCAAACGTCACTTCATTTGCCTACCCGCCCCGAAGAATCACGTGGGGAGTAGTTACCGATCCCCGGGCAACAGGTGGCGGTGTGACTCCAAAAATCTACTCATTCGATCCGATTTATTTTGTTTTGCCGGATTTCTACCCATGAAAAAAAAAATAAAAAATGGGTATGTAGTATATTCAGTGGATATGAGGGGGCACCATTACATGTAGTGTATTTATTCTTCTTTTCACCCCTCTTTTTTAGGGAGGGGGAATGATACCATGAGCTTGAATACCACCCAGCAAATGTGCAATTGCTGAGCAGTATATACAGTGGGGCAAAACATATTTAGTCAGCCACCAATTGTGCAAGTTCTCCCACTTAAAAGGATGAGAGAGGCCTGTAATTTTCGTCATAGGTACACTTCAACTATGAGAGACAAAATGAGAAAATATGAGGAAATAAATCCAGAAAATCACATTGTCCGATTTTTTAAGAATTTATTTGCAAATTATGGTGGAAAATAACTATTTGGTCACCTACGAAAAAGCAAGATTTCTGGCTCTCACAGACCTGTAACTTATTCTTTAAGAGGCTCCTCTGTCCTTCACTTGTTACCTGTATTAATGGCACCTGTTTGAACTCGTTATCAGTATAAAAGACACCTGTCCACAACCTCAAACAGTCAGACTCCAAACTCCACTATGGCCAAGAGCAAAGAACTGTCAAAGGACACCAGAAACAAAATTGTAGACCTGCACCAGGCTGGGAAGACTGAATCTGCAGCTTGGTGTGAATAAATCAACTGTGGGAGCAATTATTAGAAAATGGAAGACATACAAGACCAATGATAATCTCCCTCGATCTGGGGCTCCACGCAAGATCTCACCCCGTGGGGTCAAAATGATCACAAGAACAGTGAGCAAAACTCCCAGAACCACACGGGGGGACCTAGTGAATGACCTGCAGAGAGCTGGGACTAAAGTAACAAAGGCTACCATCAGTAACACACTACGCCGCCAGGGACTCAAATCCTGCAGTGCTAGACGTGTCCCCCTGCTTAAGCCAGTACATGTCCGAGCCCGTCTGAAGTATGCTAGAGAGCATTTGGATAATCCAGTAGAGGACTGGGAGAATGTCATATGGTCAGATGAAATCAAAATAGAACTTATTGGTAAAAACTCAACTTGTGTTTAGAGGAGAAAGAAACGAGTTTATTAGACGGACAGCGCATGTAGGACGTTTTGGAGACAAGATGAGGGAGGTGTGATTGAGATGGTTTGGACATGTGCAGAGGAGGGACATGGGGTATATCGGTAGGAGGATGCTGAGGATGGAGCCACCAGGAAGGAGGAAAAGAGGAAGACCAAGGTTTATGGATCTGGTGAGGGAATGTATAGATGTACAAGACAGGGGGGTGTGGAGACAGATGATCCGCTGTGGTGACCCATAATGGAAGAAGCCGGAAGAAGAAGAAGAAGTGTTCTAGTTAAAACTACACCAACGCTTTCTCTCTCACATTACTCCTCATGTTTCTCCACGTTCCTGCAAGAGATGTAATCAGCAGTACATCTTTATGCTGGATGGTTTTGTCGATGAGCACCTTCATACCTACAATAACGGGTTTAACTTTGAATAGTTTTTCCTTTAAACTTTAAGTCAAGTCAAGTCAAGTCAAGTTTATTTGTATAGCGCTTTTCACAACAGACATTGTCTCAAAGCAGCTTTACAGAAAACAACAGTGAAGGTGAATGGTGTGCGTTTGTCCCTGATGAGCAGCCGTGGCGACAGTGGCAAGGAAAAACTCCCTTCGATGATATGAGGAAGAAACCTTGAGAGGAACCAGACTCAAAGGGGAACCCAACCTCATATGGGTGACATCAAGAGTTTGATCATAAATCTTCAACAATACAGAACAGTTTGTGATCATCATAGATCCAGCATCAGCTTCTCCATGCCAGGGCCTTTAAACACTCGGCATCTACTTCTCCATGATCATCCATAGCTCCATAATCTTCACGAGGTGGGACGTGACTGGATGGAGCTGGCCAAAACTCAGGATGCCTCGGGATGGGGAGAGAAAGAGAAGCAGTGGAGAGGAATTAGCGTAGCTGCTGTTCATGATATTTACAGCACAAGTTGATAATGTGCATGTGATCACATATTCTGGAGCACAAGGTTGTGATGTGATGTGTGTGATGTGTGTTATGTGTAGGCTTTGGTAAAAAGATATGTTTTTAATCTACACTTAAACTGGGAGAGTGTATCTGAGCCCCGAACACTGTCAGGGAGACTATTCCAGAGTTTAGGAGCGAAATGTGAGAATGATCTACCACCTTTAGTGGACTTTGCTATTCTAGGAACTACTAGAAGCCCAGAGTTTTGAGATCTCAGGGAGCGTAAACCCAAACCTTTTCCAGCATTACAATGTCTCTGTGCCACTCCATTAAGCTCTGCTTTCCATAGGTTGGAGGATGTTGAAGATCTCCTGCTCTAGAGCTCCTCACCTTCTCACCGAGATCAGTGCCTGACACTGTTGTATTTGAAGGAGCAACCATCTCCAAAAAACCTAGTAGAACATCTAATCTAAGAGTGGAGCTTATGTTATGAGACGTTCAAAAAAGAAACATACCAATTTATGGTCAGGTGTCTGCAGGCTAACAAAGCAGCATGGATATTTTTATGGAGGACACCTAGATAATCTAGAAATACTAGTTCTTCAGTATTTAAAGAATTCGTCGAGTCGGGGATTTATCTGATTCGTGAAAAACGAAACTAAATTGACCAAGCAGGTTTATGATCTCACCAATATATCGACCAACACTGCAATGTTTGTGTATGAGCCATGACATGAAAAAAGCCCAGAAGCATCACGGCTTCAGACCTTCTGGCAGGGTTTATTTTTTTCCATCAGAAAACATTTGACTTTCTACATCCTCCATGAAAGTAAAAGAAAGTGAGAGAGAGAGAGAGAGAGAGAGAGAGAGAGAGAGAGAGAGAGAGAGAGAGCGAGAGAGAGACACCTCGCTGCAGCTGGCAACAGTGTGCATGATGCTTCGCTTTTCTAGCCGCAACAATGTGTGTGAGAGTATTACAGCACTGTGTGAAGATCTGTGTAGTTCTCAATCAAGGTGTGATAGAAAAGTGAGACCAACTGAGAAGGTTCTTCAGATGTTCCACCTAGATATTAAAATGCAGGGTGTGAAAAAGCAAAAGCAAATGGTTGCTGATTTACAAAATAAGGACAAGAGCTTCTGTTTCAGAAAATAGTTCAAAATATAACTTCTTGGTAAAAACTCAACTTGTGTTTAAAGGAGAAAGAATGCTGCGTTACATTCAAAGAACACCATACCTACTGTGAAGCATGGGGGTGGAAACATCATGCTTTGTGGCTGTTTTTCTGCAAAGGGACCAGGATGACTGATCCGTGTAAAAGAAAGAATGAACGGGGCCATGTATCGTGAGATTTTGAGTGAAAACCTCCTTCCATCAGCAAAGGCATTTAACCTTGGCTGGGTCTTTCAGCATGACAATGATCCCAAACACACCACCCGAGCAACAAAGGAGTGGCTTCGTAAGAATCATTTCAAGGTCCTGGCATTGCCCAGCCAGTCTCCAGATCTCAACCCCATAGAAAATCTTTGGAGGGAGTTCAACATCCGTGTTGCCCAGCGACAGCCCCAAAACATCACTGCTCTAGAGGAGATCTGCATGGAGAAATGGGTCAAACTACCAGCAACAGTGTGTAAAAACCTTGTGGAGACTTAAAGAAAACGTTTGATCTGTCATTGCCAACTAAGGGTATATAACAAAGTATTGAGATGAACTTTTGTTATTGACCAAATACTTGTTTTCCACCAAAATGTGCAAATAAATTATTTAAAAATCAGGCAATGTGATTTTCTGGACTTTTTTTTTTCACATTTTGTCTCTCATAGTTGAAGTGTAGCTATGATGAAAATTACAGGCCTCTCTCATCTTTATAAGTGGGAGAACTTGCACAATTGGTGGCTGACTAAATACTTTTTTGCCCCACTGTATGCATATATATATATATATATATATATATATATATATATATATATATATATATATATATATATATATATATATATCGATCAGGCATTTCATTATGACATTTAATCATTATGAGCGGTGAAGTGAATCTCTCCATCATGACACCTGTTACTGGGTGGGATATATTTAGCCAGCAAGTAAAAATTTTGTCCTCAAAATTGATGTGTTAGAAGCAGGAAAAATGGGCAAGTGTAAGGAAAAGGGACAGTTTTGATGTCTAGATGTCTGGCTCAGAGCATCTTCAAAACTGCAGCTCTTGTGGGCTGTTCTTGGTCTGCATTAGTCAGTATCTATCAAAAGTGTTCCAAGGAAGGAACAGTGGTGAACCAGTGACAGTGTCATAGGGAGCTGAGGCTCATCGATGCACATCGGGAGCGAAGGCTGGTCCATGTGGTCCGATCCAGACAGCAGACGAGCTCCTGTAGCTCAAACTGCTGAAGAAGTTAATGGTGTTAATGCTGGATGGGTCAGAACTGTTTTTGCAGCAAAAAAGGCGACCAACACAATATTAGGCAGGTGGCCATAATGTTATATCTGATAAGTGTCTATTAATTTATGCCTGGTCGGGTGTGCTGTGCCTGCTTAAAGAAGCTCCTCCTCATTCTCTATCTGTGTTTTAGGAGCAGAAGCGCTTCCCTGAATGCAACAACAAAAATAAATAGTTGCTGATGTCCTTCACAATCTTCTTGGTCCTTGTCCAGCACCGCTTGCTGTAGATGCTCAGCTGACTGCACTACTCTTTGGAGGGCTCATCTGTCATGCATGGTGCAGTTCCAGAATCAGGAAGTGATGCTACCCATCAGGACGCTCTTAATTGTGCAGGTATAAAAAGTCTTTAGCACCTGAAAGGGTCCCTTAGGCGTCTCAGATGGTACAGACATTGCCGGGCCTTCTTCACCAAGGTGATATGAGCATTCTGTAACAAAAACTGTCCACTCTCTTCACTGAGGTCCCGTTGATGTTTATTGGTTGGTATGACCACTTATGCTTCGTGCTGAAGTCCACTATTAACTCCTTACTCTTGCTGACATTTAGGGGAAGACTGTTCTCCTGGCACCATCTGTCCAGGTTTTTGATTTTCTGTATGTAGGCCGTCTCCTCGTTGTTGGAGATCAGGCCTATCAGAACAGTGGAGGCGGAGTTGGAAGTGGTAACATAGTCATGTGTGTACAGTGAGAACAGAATAGGGCTCAGAACACAACCCTGAGGAGTTCCAGTGCTGAGGGTCAGGGAGGATGAGGTGTGTTTGCCCCCCCTTACCACTTGTAGTCTGTCTTTCAGGAAGTTGGAAATCCATTGACACAGGGGAAGGCTGAGTCCCAAGACCGCCAACTTTGAGGTATGCTTGGAGGGAATTATTGTTAAATGTTGAACTGTAGTTCACAAACAGCATTTTCACATAATTCCCTCTTCTGCAGTCCAGGTGGCACATTGTTGAATGGAGAAGATGCATAATGGCGTCATCAGTAGAGCAATTTTGGTGATACGTTAACTGTAGAGGATCCAAATCCAAATACACTCGATTACACCCCCACACCACCCAAGAGCCATTTGTGTTACCCCCTGTCTCTATAACACTGAGGATGAGGTTGCTTCTACACTATGTTGATCATGAGTCGACTCCAAAAAGATCCAGAGCAGAGAGTCGACTCGTGGGCGATCGGCACATGAAGACAACATGGCGGACAGGCTGACGCAGCTGCAGGATGCAGTGAACTCCGTAAGAGAATAAATGCTATTTTATGGTCGGATGCGGTTTAGTGAAACTGGTTTGATGAACAAAGTTAAAGTTTTAGTAGTTTTGTAGATTTTATTTATTTTAAACTGAGTTTTATTCGAGCAGAGGCGAATTACCGGCAAAACTAATGTGTATGGTTCTTACTGAGACTCTGATATGGCCGGGATGTGTTACTGTATATAGCGTTATACCCGGTCCCTACACCTGTATATAGCGTTATACCCGATTCCTACACCTGTATATAGCGTTATACCCGATTCCTACACCTGTATATAGCGTTATACCCGGTCCCTACACCTGTATATAGCGTTATACCCGGTCCCTACACCTGTATATAGCGTTATACCCGATTCCTACGCCATTATATGGCGTCATACCCGGTCCCTACGCCAGTATATGGCGTCATACCCGGTCCCTACGCCAGTATATGGCGTCATACCAGGTCCCTGCGCCAGTATATGGCGTCATACCCGGTCCCTGCGCCCGTGCGTGGCGTCATACCCGGTCCGTATGCTTGTAAAAGCTTTATAATGAGTGTGTACTGTTGTATATGTGTATATTGTAGTTGGCTGATCAGTTCTGTAATGCCATCGGAGTGCTGCAGCAGTGCGCCCCGCCCGCCTCTTTCAGCAACATCCAGACCGTCATCAACAAGGACCAACCGTCAAACCCCACAGAAGGTAAACACACCTGTGATTCATGTGGCCCCCATCGCCCCCCCGCAGGGTATCGGTTACGGTATATATTAATTCATATTAAGGATGTCCTCTGTGCTAAATCTACGTTGCACCGTGTTACAGAGTATGCTCAGCTTTTCGCCGCACTGATCGCAAGAACAGCGAAAGATGTCGACGTCTTGATTGACTCTTTGCCCAGTGAGGAATCCACAGCTGCCCTACAGGTATCACATTTACACTTCACATGTAAACATATCACAATTAATTTAACATTCAGGGAAACAAATGACTGTTTTACTGAACCGCGTCTTCCTCCTCCGTTCATTCACCAGGCCGCTAGTCTGAGGCAGCTGGAGGAGGAGAACCATGAAGCCGCATCTCGTCTGGAGGAGGTGGTGTACAGAGGAGATTTACTGCTGGAGAAGATACAGAGCGCTCTGGCCGACATCGCGCAATCGCAACTACGCACACGCAGCGGGACGTCCAGCCAACCGGCTGCCCCTGAACCCTGAATTGAAGCACTCAAATGGATACAGACAAAATGAAGTTCACAACAGGGACGTTCCTGCTCCATGTGTGAGATCGCAGTATGGAAACCACCACATGGATTAATCTGAATCTGAACTTTGAGGTGTTAATGTCTTCTGGACGTTTTTTTTCCCCAAGTTAAGTTGCAAGTGTTTTTTTTTTTTTTAAATAATGTATATTCAGAAATGTAAAAAAGGTCACAAATGGTGCATTTTTGTTTTCATAAAATAAAAAAAATCGTTTGCAGAATCGTTGTCCAAGCTTCGGAGTCTTAAATACGATGGATAAGTGCTCTGGATTTCCTCCAAAAACGGATTTTATTCTTCAGCTGTGTGGAAGTGCAGGTTTACCGCTACTTGGTTTGAAAAAGCAAATTTAGCACTTGGTTTAGGAAATTGCTAACAAGGTATTTGTGTTTTTGATGTTGTGATATAAACAATAAATGTAATTCTTAATGGTTTTAAAATGCTCCTAAAAAGTCCCTGTGGAACCTCCAGAAACCTTGTGCTTTAGAAAATAGTTTTTGAAACGAGTGCTTTGGGTTTACAGCAGGAGTCTATAACCTGAAGGTTACTGATATCTCATATATGTCAGTTGGCTTTCTTTTGAAACATCTCCCTTTTTCTGTTCACTATAACAGCCTTTCTCCAATTGTTTTTTTTTTCTTTTTGCAGCTGGAGACCTGCACAGTACAGATGTTTTGTATGTAGATATTTAAATGTACTCGATGTGGTATTATTGTGTGTGGTTATCTGAGCTTTTTAATTTCTGAACTTTCCATCAGCAGGTTAGATTTTATTTTTTTACTTTATCACTAAAAAGTGATTAAAAAATAATTTGAGATTTCCATGAAAATAAGAAATTATGGACCTCACTTATGCACCACCGCTATACTGATAAATTGCAATACGTTTTGATAAATATAACCCTAAATCAGAGCTGTAGTGGGGTCCGAGCCCTCTTTACAAATAACACAGAGCTTTTAAGAGATCCTACCCTTATATGTTTACTTACAATGTTCTGTGAATGAACTCCACCATGTTGTTGAAGACCACGCCCTGAAGTTGCACACCTTTTCAGAAAAGATCATCATTTACATTTGCAGCATTTGGCAGAAGTTATTATCCAGAGTTACAATTCTTCTCACTTATACAATCTTGCAGCTATGGGCCTTATTAAGGAGCCTGGGAGTGGCAGCTTTGTGTGGCTGGGATTTCAATTCATTTTTTATTTGTATTGCACTTTTAACAATGAACATTGTCTCAAAGCAGCTTTACCCAAATAATGTGGTGATGAATATGTTCTTTATTAATTTGTCCCTGATGAGCGAGCCGGTGGTGACTGCGTCAAGGAAAAACTCCCCGAGACGGCATAAGGAAGAAACCTTGAGAGGAACCAGACTCAAGAGGGAACCCATCCTCATCTGGGTTGCACCGAATTTCTATTTATTGCAGATATACGATGTTGCAGGGTGCAGTGATGGTGATCAGAAGCGAAACGTAGTCCTGAGTCGATGTAGCAGACTGTTGACATTAACTACAGTCCAAATCCATCCTCAACGCTCCCGTTCTTACTCCGGAATTCCGTGAAACCTCCCAAGGCGTTGATGAGAAACCGTCCCAAGCTGCACA
Organism: Silurus aristotelis; assembly: GCF_946808225.1. Lineage (NCBI taxonomy): Eukaryota > Metazoa > Chordata > Actinopteri > Siluriformes > Siluridae > Silurus > Silurus aristotelis. Next base: position 28,222,300 of record NC_139580.1, read on the forward strand.
GAGTGGCCTCAAAACGAAGTGGACACTATCCAGAGGCAGACCTGGACGAAGTGGGAAGATCCTGCAGGAATAGTGGTCAGTGGAACCTCAGGAGCATGTTTAACTCAACCGAGAGAGAGAGAGAAGAGGGGTGATGAAAGAGAAGGATATGGATTATTATGTGTCCTTATTGTTGTATGAAAGTTAATGTCACTGTGCAGTTTGGACTCCGGCAAGACTCGCTATGGCAGCATAACTGAAAGGGAGAACCAGAAGGTAATACAGACATGAGGGATCTCTGGGATAAAAGATGACCCACCACACCACCGTCAACAAACCTGTAACGTGTGAGAGTGAGGGGACGACAGCATACAAATATCCCAGTTCGCCAAACACTCGATATCCATGATCCCTCCAGATCTGCTCCTTTACCTAAGAAAAATCTACTGATAAAAGACTTGACAAAATAAATATTTTTTACAACCTCCGAGAAGGTAAACCTAGCTCCACCTCCACTCGCATTGATTGGCATTTGGAGGTCATTTTTATAAGTCCCCATGTGTAAATGTAGTAGATCTTAAGACCTGAGATGAGCAAACCAAAGTTGGCCCTTTGGTGATCTTTGATTTGGCCTGTCATGCTAGAAATGAGAAGGGTGGATGTAGATGACACAGATCTACATTTTTGGAAGGACCTCCCTCTGTGAGCAAACTTTCAGTCTGATGAACAAATATCCAGAGTCTGTCAGTAAATCAGCTGCAGCTCAGTCTAAAAGAATCTTTCACAATAACACGTCTCAATAACACTCATGGCAACTTTCATTTTAATATAATGCAGTTTGGTAAAATGTAACATTTACCTTTGGCCCACAAATTCAGATTTTTGGACCTTCGTAGGAAAACCTTTAGGCTTCTCTCTGCTTTAGATGCTGCAAAGTCACAACTCAACTGAAGTCAAAAATTTGAGCTTATGTTTGACTTGGTTGAATATGAACTCAGATTGTGCATTCAAGGTAGAAAAAAGAAAAAAGAAGAGAAAAACACATTGTTGTCTTTTAAAAACAAGAAGTGAATCGTGATGTGTATCCTCAAATTAGTGAACTGTGGAGTCAGTGTTATTGATTTAACAGGTAAATACACCTGCAGCTGCATCAATATCGATATTTTATACTCATGTATACAGTAGAGACTCATGTACAGTTAGAAGTGCTGCTGAGTTTCTTCTCCGTGCTGCGAGCCGCCTTTTGGATTTTGACATCTCTTTTGCTGAACACTCGGGTTGAAGAGATCGTCCTGAGTTATTTATTTATTAACAAAAACAAACAAATCTAGCCCAAGTTATGAACAAACAAATAAAAGGTAACATCTCGATTTAATGAAAAACTAAAAAGAGAAAGAGAGAAAGAAAGAAAGAGTAACCATCAGGAGTTAAACACACAAACAAATACATGTTAGTCACAATAATAAAGAAAGAAAGAAAGAAAGAAAGAAAGAAAGAAAGAAAGAAAGAAAGAAAGAAAGAAAGAAAGAAAGAAAGGAATAGTAACCATCACGAGTCAAAGAAAGAAAGAATGGAAAAGAAAGAAAGGAATAGTAACCTTCACGAGTCAAAGAAAGAAAGAAAGAGAGAAAGAAAGAAAGAAAGAAAGAAAGAGTAACCATCATGAGTTAAACACACAAACAAATACAAGTTAGTCACAATTTAATAAAGAAAGAAAGAAAGGAATAGTAACCATCACGAGTTAAAAAAAGAAAGAATGGAAAAGAAAGAAAGGAATAGTAACCTTCACGAGTCAAAAAAAGAAAGAATGGAAAAGAACGAAAGAAAGAAAAAAGAAAGAAAGAAAGAAAGGAATAGTAACCATCACGAGTCAAAAAACAAAGGAAAGAAAGAAAGAAAGAAAGAAAGAAAGAAAGAAAGAAAGAAAGAAAGGAATAGTAACCATCTCGAGTCATAAAACGAAAGAAAGAAAGAAAGAAAGAAAGAAAGAAAGAAAGAAAGAAAGAAAGAAAGGAATAGTAACCATCTCGAGTCATAAAACGAAAGAAAGAAAGAAAGAAAGAAAGAAAGAAAGAAAGAAAGAAAGAAAGAAAGAAAGAAAGAAAGAAAGAAAGGAATAGTAACCATCACAAGTCAAAAAACAAAGGAAAGAAAGAAAGAAAGAAAGAAAGAAAGAAAGAAAGAAAGAAAGAAAGAAAGAAAGGAGTAGTAACCATCACCAGTTAAACAAACAAACAATCAAATAAAGATTCCTGAGCTAAAAACAAACAAACAAAAAAACAAACAAACAAACAAAGAAGTAACCATCCCGATTTAATAAATAATAGTAACCATCACGAGTCAAACTAATAAATAAATAGTAACAATCACGAGTCAAAAAACAAAGGAAAGAAAGAAAGAAAGAAAGAAAGAAAGAAAGAAAGAAAGAAAGAAAGAAAGAAAGAAAGAAAGAAAGGAGTAGTAACCATCACCAGTTAAACAAACAAACAATCAAATAAAGATTCCTGAGCTAAAAACAAACAAACAAAAAAACAAACAAACAAACAAAGAAGTAACCATCCCGATTTAATAAATAATAGTAACCATCACGAGTCAAACTAATAAATAAATAGTAACAATCACGAGTCAAAAAACAAAGGAAAGAAAGAAAGAAAGAAAGAAAGAAAGAAAGAAAGAAAGAAAGAAAGAAAGAAAGGAATGGTAACCATCTCGAGTCATAAAACGAAAGAAAGAAAGAAAGAAAGAAAGAAAGAAAGAAAGAAAGAAAGAAAGAAAGAAAGAAAGAAAGAAAGAAAGAAAGAAAGAAAGGAATAGTAACCATCACGAGTCAAAAAACAAAGGAAAGAAAGAAAGAAAGAAAGAAAGAAAGAAAGAAAGAAAGAAAGAAAGAAAGAAAGAAAGAAAGGAGTAGTAACCATCACCAGTTAAACAAACAAACAAACAAACAAATAAAGATTCCTGAGCTAAAAACAAACAAACAAACAAACAAAGTAACCATCCCGATTTAATAAATAATAGTAACCATCACGAGTCAAACTAATAAATAAATATTAACAATCACGAGTTAAGCAAACAAACAAAAATAAATAATTAACCATCCTGGTTTAATAAATAAATAAATAGTAAACATCACAATTTAAACAAACAAACAATCGAATAAATTAATCCTGAGCTAAAAACAAATAAACAAACAAATAAGTAACCAACTGGAATTAATTAAGAAAGAAACAGTAACCACCATGTATCAAACAAACAAACAAATCAATAGTAACAAACAGGAGTCTAACAAACAAATAAATAATAAAAAACAATTTATTTTATTGGTTTATTTTAATTTATCCAAATGTATCTGAATACATTTATTTGGAATTAATTTGTTCACATTTTTAAAACAAATTCAAATTCAATTTAAATTTGAATTTGAAACAAACAAAGAAACAAACAAACAAATAAATAAATAAAAGTTAACCATTATAGTTTAAGAAGAAAAAAAAGAAAGCCATAGTAACCATCACGAGTTTAACAAACAAACAAACAAACAAACAAACAAACATAAATAAACAAACGAATGAATAAATAAATGAATCAATATTAACCACCCCGATTTAAGAAAGAAGGAAAATAAATAGTACACACCACGAGTCAAATAAACAAAATCAAACAAATAAATAAATAAATAAAATTAATAAATATAAAACCCACCAGGAGTTCCTAAATAGGAATTCCTAGGTGAGGATGAGTTTTCTTTGTATTTGTCCTGCGTGAAAATTACAAGTGAATTACAAGTTCCGCTATTTGTTCCGACGTCATTTCCGGCGGCGATGACGCACGAACACATGTAAACAAAATGGCGGCGCCTGTGCGGCTGTTCGGTGTAGCGGGAGGACATCTGGTGAAGAACCTGCTAAAGACAGGTCCACTTACACAGGTACCATTGGGACAAGGGAGCAGGACAAGTGTGGGAACCGGGGAGGAGAGAAGTGAGGGGTGACACTGTATATTCGACATAAAATTCGTTGTAAATGTTCCTGGTTAAGATGTTCTCATCCTTATCACCTTCATCACCATCATGATCTCTGCTGAAAACCAGCAGCATTAAACACTTACACACCTTGTAAATGTTATAATGGGAGTTTGGTAATTTTGTATTGGATAGGGTTGATAGAAAAAAAAATGGCTTTATCTAAATAAAATCTACATGACATCATAAAAATGCGACCTCTGATTGGTGACTCAGTATTTAGTTCAGACTTGTTAAGATCAGAACAGAAAAGTGATCCTTATGGTAAAAGGTGGTGAAGGTAAAAAAAAATTTCAGCTGGCAGCTTTTAAATAGGCGTCCGATAATTGATAAATAAATATTTGTTTACTGAATACTGTACCTTATAGTAAAGTAGTTTAGTAGGATCGTGATTTTATTACCATTACATGAATGACTACTGACACATAATATATTAATATATTTATGATTTACAATCAAATGATTAATCAGTTAGAAACTAGTTGATATGAATGCAGGTGGCATCAGTCGTTTTCTTATTAATGACTTGTTAAGATCAGAAGCTCCCTGTGACTGTGCGTGCAGCCCCGTGCTGCCATCTGTTGGCATGTCGCAAAACTCGTCTCAAACGTTTTGGATACCACCTCGTTCCCATTGAGGAGCAGCAGAAGACCTTGGGTGGCATGTAGATCACATGGTTTGCACTGGACTCCAGTAAAGACCATTCGAAACACCATCCAGGAATCTGCCTTTGGTTTGATGATGATGATGATTTAATGATGGAAGATCACACTTTAATGGAAACCATGTGGTGATAGATTTAATAGTTAACAGCTGATAAGTGTAATGTGTTTAATGAAAACCATTAGAATGTTTGTGATTTTTTATTTTTATTAATTTTTGACGTCTTTCTCTCTCGTTTTAGCGTTTCCGCCAGCGGGCCTCACAAGCTGCAGCTCAGGTAGCGCTCAATGTCCCGGAGACAAAGTTAACCACGCTGTCCAACGGCCTCCGAGTGACGTCTGAGGATTCTGGACTTCCAACCTGCACGGTAAACACTGCACCACAAACACTGTTTCATTATGGGATGTGCGGACACATGACCATTATGTTACCCTTAGTCTCTAGATGTATTCCCCTTTTATATTAATCTCCACTTTTCTGTGGAGGCTTGTTCCAGTTCATTCCTAAGATGGTGTGTGAAGGATGGATTAGAAGAACCTAATTTTCTTCCTCAACCTCACTGAACATGTCTTCATGGAGCTCCCTTTGTGTTGCACCATCATGCTGGAACACTGATCCTCATTGCTCCAGTAAAGGGAAATTATAGTACTACAGCATACAGAGACACTCTGTATGGTGGTATAGAAAGGTTTGAGAATAGTTTTGTAACATGCCAACAGGTGGCAGCACAAGGCTGCACGCACAGTCATAGGGAGCACCGAACTTTGAGTCAAAAGACATCGTCCTGCGCACATCACGAGCTGTGCAACCGGTGCTAACCCGATCACGTGCGTTACCACGTCTGTGATTTAATCATGAGGTAGAACATTGTTTAAACGTAAAATTCTGTGCGACTAGTTTGCTTTTGACATATCATATGTGCTGCTGCTGTACTTTTTTGAATGTTGAATGTGTTGAATGTTGCTGCAGGTCGGTCTGTGGATCGATGCTGGAAGTCGGTACGAGAACGACAGGAACAATGGCACGGCCCACTTCCTGGAGCACATGGCCTTCAAGGTGAGGAAACCTTTTTAATGAGTTTTAATTATAATTGATATTTTTGTTTTAATTTGAGAAATCTGCTATTTTTATTTAGGGTTTTATTTGCACGTACTTGCGTTTAAACAGTAGTACCATCATTGCTGGTCATTTACACATGAGAAGAACATGATGGACAATAATTTATATAAATAAATACACAGCGGGTAAAATAAGTATTAAACATCACCATTTTTCTTTTTTGGGACGCGTTACTCAGGTGTGATTTTGGCCCATTCTTCTACACAAACACTTGTCAACAAACAAATCTTGAAGGTTCAGGTCAGGTGATTGGCTGGACCATTCTAGCAGCTTTATTTTCTTTCACTGAAACCTGAGTTTCCTCAGCTGTGTGTTTGGGATCTTCATCTTGCTGAAATGTCCACCTACGTTTCATCTACATTTTTCTGGTAGATGGCAGCAGAATTAAAAAAAAAAATTTTTAAAGTGGAGGATATAAAAGCAAATTGGAACTAAATGTTAAATGGGATGTTCAAAAAGTAGCATATACCAATTTTCACCAATCAGGTGTCCACCTGGGTTTAATCTCACCTGGACACTATACAGAAAATCCCTTAAACATAGAGTGTAAGAGTGTGATCCCAGAGAGTGGAAGTTTAAAATCAGCAAAGATCTCAAGCCTGCTGCATTCTTTATATGTGTACCCTGTTTAATCCGAAGCGACAGCTCAGGGATTTGAACTAAAATCCATCTGTAGAATAAAACATTTGTCACTGAGCGATCAGGATGCACATGCATAGAGCAGGAGCTTCAGCTGAAGGCAGAAAAGCCAGGATCAGCTCAGTTCAGGTGTGTTATTTGTCATTGCGTGAGTTTTTAGCTTTGTTTTGTTTTCTAGGGCACGAGGAAGCGTTCACAGCTGGACCTGGAGCTTGAGATCGAGAACATGGGAGCGCACTTGAACGCTTACACCTCCCGAGAGCAGACCGTGTATTACGCCAAAGCCTTTTCTAAAGACCTTCCCAGAGGTATAGTAATTATTTTATTGTAAATAATATTAGAGGTCGACCGATAGCTAGGTTTGATCGTACTTTATAATGCTGAAACAAAAAACTACTGAATAATGGGAGCGTCAAATGAATAAATACGAATGTTAATTAATAAAAATAATTAAATAATGAATAAATTATAAATTAATAAATAAATAATATATAAATCATACAGCGCTCTCCGTGCAGTGCGCAGTCTCGTGTAAAAACAAAACAGCAGCTGGTGTCAGTGATTCACCTCTAGAGGCCGCACTCGTACACTATGTAACCCTGAAAAACTATCAGTATGGATTTTTGCTGATAGTTCCAACTAAATAGTAATAGTGATCCAACTAAAACTAATAGTGAATATTAATCAGCAAAAAGGATAAATTGGTCGACCTCTCATGATTTAATAAATAATCATACAGTGAGATACAGCCTCACTTGTCCCATTACACTTTTGGCATTTTTTTTATACTTTTGATAACTTTTGTGAGGTTTACTCAGGATCATGATGATGATTAAGATGCAAGTTTTTAGGAGGAGAAGTAAAAAAAACCCCACAATTTGACAAAATTTGATTTTAGAGACAGCGCTAGGCACAAATTTGGTCACAATGTTCCCTAGATGCTCCTCGATCAATGTGCCAAACACATTTTTTGTTTTATGTGTTGTAGAAGAAAATGTAGATCCTACCATGGGTTGCCTGTTCCCCTAATGATCATCATAATCATAATACTGATCGTTCTATTAAAAATTCTGCCTGACGTGTCCGTGTTGACCCCCAGCCGTGGAGATTCTTGCCGACATCATCCAGAACAGCATGCTGGGCGAAGCGGAGATCGAGCGAGAGCGTGGAGTCATCCTTCGAGAGATGCAGGAAGTGGAGACCAACTTACAGGAAGTGGTCTTTGACTATCTGCATGCTACAGCGTACCAAGACACAGCTTTGGGAAGAACCATTCTTGGACCTGCGGAGAACATCAGGTATGTATGTTCCATATGGACACGTTTTGTAGAGAGATTTGAATCCTCACGTGTAAAGTTCAGAGCTAAGCGTGACTGGTGTGTGTGTGTGTGAGACAGAACTATAAACAGGGCTGACCTAGTGGAGTATATTACAACTCACTACAAGGGGCCGAGAATCGTTCTTGCAGCCGCTGGAGGTAAACCACACACACACACACAGACACACACACACACACACACACACAGTGTGGTTTTTATAAAATAAATAAATAAAGACAGTAGATTTGTTTATGCTTTTTTGCCACTAGGAGTGTCCCACACTGAACTCATCGATTTGGCTACGTATCACTTTGGCAAGCTTCCAGCCAGGTACAGAGACGAGGCTCCAGCATTACCGCCGTGCAGATTCACAGGAAGTGAGGTATTTAGGAACTAAAAACTTTTTTCTTAAAGAATTGCGTCACGTTAGAAATGGCACATTTTCTTCTGACTCGCTTTCTCATGCAGAGCTAATTGGTGCATTCGGTGACACCCCCCAAAAAATCGATGTAAAGTTTACAGAGCTGAATTGAGTAAACGGCAGAAACTACTAGAGGTTGACCGAATAATCAGCACCAGCAGTAGTAATAAATAATATCGGTATCAGCAACTATAGCCAGTTAATCCATAGGGATAGTTTTTCCTGTTTGCGTTATTCATGAGAGCAGCCTCTAGAGGTGAATTACTGACGTGGCATGCTGTTTATTTAATTTATTGTGTTGATGAAATAATAAAACCTTTGATGAAGAACAAACAGAATATTTCTTTTGATTGATTGTAAACAGATCCGAGTCCGGGATAACAAAATGCCGCTGGCTCACATAGCGATCGCGGTGGAGGCGGTGGGTTGGTCTCACCCGGACACCATCCCTCTCATGGTGGCCAACACGCTTATCGGGAACTGGGACCGCTCGTTCGGCGGCGGAGTGGTCAGTATTCCCACCAGGCGATGTTCAGGATTCAGAAAATGTTATATTTTGTCTCAACGGCTCTAATGTCCTCTCCCAGAACCTGTCAAGCAGACTGGCGCAGATGGCATGTCAAGGGAACCTGTGCCATAGCTTCCAGTCGTTTAACACCTGCTACACGGACACAGGGCTGTGGGGAATCTACACCGTGTGTGAGCCGAACACCGTCAGCGACATGCTGCACTTTACACAGCTCGAGTGGTCCGTGACTCCTACTACAGTGTGTATTTTAAGCATTAATAATAGCCTTTGTTTAAACAGAGTGTGTGTGTTTTAGCAGGACGTCCCTGTGCACAAGTGTGACCGAGAGTGAAGTAGCGAGAGCAAAGAATCTCCTGAAGACCAACATGCTGCTCCATTTAGATGGTAAATCTGTTTCTGCGGTCATATGTACAAGATTTCGAGCCGGATACAACCCAATACTCACATTAACAACCACCAGCCAATCACAATTTACTATTCACACCTGACTATAAAATCGTACCCCTATTGTGCCCGTCAGGTTCCACACCCATTTGTGAAGACATCGGGAGGCAGATGTTGTGCTACGGACGCAGAATTCCGCTGCATGAACTAGAGGCCAGAATAGACGTAAGTCTTTATACTTGTACAAATAAACACTGCTGTTAAAGAATTCTGAACTGGAAACATGACTTGTGTCTCACCCGTGTTTGTTTCTACACCAAGGCCATCAACGCAGACACAATCAAAGAAGTATGTACTAAATACATTTACAACAAAGCTCCAGCTATCGCAGCTGTCGGTACGTACCACAGTGTTTTTTTTGTTTTAGTTTCATCTTCTAAAGCAAATTTTTCATCCTTTTTCTGGTGTCTTGTCAATAAATCGCCAATCGTAATGATTCCACAGAGCACATAGAGTTAACGCTAGCCAATCATGCATATCGACACTTCCACTGCTTTTCTGTCTCCTTTAATTCCACCACAAACATCTGGCTGGAGAACTGTGGGTGATGAAGCTATTTACCGTAATTTCCGGACTATTAAACGCACCCAAATATAAACCGCACCCACTGAATTTGACAAAGATTTTTATTTTGAACATAAACAAGCCGCACCTGTCTATAAGCTGCAGGTGTCTACACTGAAACTAATGAACTTTACACAGGCTTTAACCAAAGACAGTGTCTGTTACACGGCTTGTATCTAAACAGTAGCCTACCAAGAAAGTCATTGTTCACTGTGTTCCTCCTTCCTTTAACAACAATTTCTCTCAGGAGTTTTTCTTTTGGCATCGTCGTGGGTTTAAAAATCACCATCGGTAAAGCTTTTCTCCCGATGCCGTGCAGCTCAGAACACAGGTGCAGTGCGTGTTTTCATGCCCGGTTGTTTTCAGCGTGACGAATGATTCGCATTTCCTGTAGACAGTCCGAGTGAGCGACAGGTCAAACGTCAGAGGAACATCATCCATGTTTATGATTTGCTGCGGCCCAATTCAGTGGGAGCGCATCCGATTTAATATAAAGAGTTTCATTGGTTCACCTTAAGCCGTTCGGAAATTTCATTGGTCTAATATTATGGGGTTCAGCTTTTTGGCTTGAAGCTTGTGAAACCGGGAAAAACCAGGAAAAATCCATAAATTAGCGGCTTCGTTGTTTAAGCCGCAGGGTTCAAAGAGTGGGGGGAAGAAGCAGCGGCTTATAGTCTGGAAAATACGGTAGCAACTATTCCCATCTTTACTGATTTCATGGAACTGGTTTTGTGCACAGGGGCATAGTCATGGTTTGGGTCTTTTAATTCAAGAAGATTTAATGCTACCACATCCAAAGGCGTCCTACACGGTTGCGCAAACGGTTTTGAGAGCAGTGTGTCCCAATACTTTTGACCCTACATAGTATCTTGTGCGACTTACACTGCAGCTCGTCATGTTCTGGCTGGTGTAAGATCAGAGCTCTATATAGAGCACGGTGATGGTGATGTTTTTATATCTTGCATTAATATTGCAATCTGCTGCGTTTCAGGGCCGATCGATCAGCTTGCAGACTATAACCATATCAGAAGTGGGATGTGCTGGATGAGGACCTGAGCGAAACAAGGAGACGTTCACGCAAAATCACAAACCGGGAGGATTTGCTCTTTTTTTTTCTCTTTTATTATAAAATAAAGAACAACACAATAACATTAAAAGAACATGAGGTTGAGTATGGACATGTTTTTGTTTTTTTCTTCTTCTTGTGCTTCTGTCATTTTTTACTCTTAGCAGCAACTTGTTCCTGGGCCGCTTTCTTCGCTTTAATCATTTCCACGAGTTCCTGCGAAAGACAGAATCGTTAGGATTTGAACGCTTACAGCTGCTTGGCCTCACTCTGATCTGGAGCACTTACTTTATATCTCTTCATGCAGTCTTTCTTGGTACGGCCAGGTACTGTAGCAGCGATTTTGTCCCACCGCTCAGGTGTGTTCACGGGGTAGGTCTTCAGGGCCTGCTCCAGGAGCTTTTGCTCCTCCGTAGTCCAGGGTGCAGGATTAGTGTCGCTTGCTGATCCTGACCAGATTCAGAGATGATGATTAGATTCAATCGCATCAGCACAGGAAAGTGGAAGAGAGCGATGTAGATGTGTGATTTAGGGGTGGGCAATATTGACATTTTTTTGGGATTGTACAGACTTTTAGTCAATATTTTGCTCAGTGTGCTATTGTGTTGGTACCTTAAGGACCACGGACAGCAGCCTCAAAAATATTTTACTCTTTATACTTTGTGGTGGTCAGTTTACATCAGTGACAAACTTATTGGAAACAATTATTGTAAATTTAATTTTTACCTTAATAGGAATTTTTTTTTTTTACCTTTTACAGAGCCATTTTTTGTCATGACTTTAATCAAATTGTTAAATTTAATCAATTAGAATGAGACATTTTGACTGTAACCAAGAAAATGAAATCAGAATAAAAAAGTCATCTCTGCAATCCAGAGGGAAACAGAAGCTGCACTTAGATGTATTAACGCACTGTTTATTGAAGCTCAGAGGGACATGTGATGCTTTAACCTGCAGTTACAAACGCATTGATAATGTTTTGATATTTTAAAGATAAAGCGTTGAATACTGATAAAGATTTTCTTTTAAATAAAGATGACTCTTTAAATGCGAAATTAAGTAATTGAGTCACTGTTAGAAAGAGAGTCATTTGCAAATCATTTAAACGAGTGATTCATTTAAGAACAAAACTCCATCATGTTGCCTGTCGCAAAACAGTGCTTTGTTTTTGTTCGTTTTTTTGGTGGGGTCTAATATTAACTTCGATTTCTAAAAGAGATATCGCATTTGGATTCGTGCTGATTTTTGGAGGGAAAATATATTTATTGATAAATATATATTTTCTGGCCCATATCTTCATTTTAATGATCATTTTAAATGCATTTTAATAGACAGAATCATGCACACAAGTCTAACCTACTAGACTTGCATGCACTCACGTATGCGTAAAATTGTAGGTTTGTTCTGTTTGTGTTTTTGCGATTTACTTGGTCAAATCGCACGTCGTTATAACAGCAATTAGAATATTATCATAGCCGATAGATATATATATCGTACTTAAGGTGAAGTTCAAATCCCAGCCACACAAAGCTGTCCCTCCTGGGCCCCTGAGCAAGGCCCCTAACTCCTCAGTTGTATTAACGAGAGAAATGTAAGTCGCTCTGAATAAACGGTGTAAAAGAACGAAACCGACCTTCAAATCGCTCCGAAGGCACTGCGTTGTCGACAGTCGGAGGAACGGCAGAATGCTCCTTCTTAAACTTCTCGAAAGCCTTCTTGTTCACTTCTTCCTTTTGGTGAGGGTCTACAAGCAAAGAGAAGAAACCTTCAGATAATACGTTCTGCTCTCCAAAACAATGAAGACTTCAACTCGTGGAAGAGGAACTCACCGAGTTTTTGTAAAGTCTTGGCTTTATTGATGACGTCTTTGGCGGTTCTTTTGATGCCACTACTTGAGTGGAGGTTCATGTAGTTGGCGATGACTTCCCATCTACAGAAGGAGACAGGACAGAACTCAGCTGAAGCACAATCACAATGAGACTGTGCCTGTGTGTGCGTGTGTGGGACCTAACCTGGCGTTGGTTCCAGCAGGAAACAGGTTAACGGCTTTGATAAGTAGCTGTAGATCCTCCTCGTTCCAGCCTTTGCTCACACCGCTTCCGGCATTGCTGTTTTCCGAGCTGCGCGCCGCCTGCTGCGTCTTGACCTCAGCCTCTCGCTCGCGCTGCAGCTGCGCATTCACTTCCTGCACCTACACAAAACACATTTAAAGTGAAACCACCAAGTCGTGTGCTGCTGTAGAGCTGCGGTCAAAAGTTCACAAGGTTCAATCTCAGTTTTTCCACAAGTACTTTCATTTTACCACACAAGTCAATCAGGGCATAGAAATGGATTTGTTTTAGCTTTCGGTTACCACAGAAATGCTGTGTGAAGGTTTACATCCAGCATTTGGATGGACCACAAAGTCTGTATGACTCCAGAAATTCATGTCATGACTAAAAGCTTTTGTTTGGGCGATTTTATATAACAGACTTTTCAGTATACTTGTGGCTGGATTGTGTGCGTTTGTGTTTAGACTGTGTCAGTGTCTTCTTGCCCTGATACCACATCACTAGCTTCTCCTTTGAAAGCAATTTTGAAGCAATTAGAGGTCGACCGATTCTTTGGTTTTGCAGACTAATTTTGATTGATGGAACTATCGATAAAAGACAATACTGATAGTTTTTCCAGGTTGCATCTGTGATGGATGAGGTTCACTGTCATTATACGGTACGAGAGCGGCCTCTAGAGGCGAATCACTGATGCCACGTGTTTGTTTTGAAACTCAGTACCTCATTTATGTCAGTTAATAGTGCATTAACTTAAATTAACATTAATAAATATTAGTATATGTTTTAATTAACAATGCATAAATTATATAAAGCATTTATTAACTTCAGTTAATGTTACAAATGGATTTACGTTAAAGGAGTTACCATTTCACATTAATCCAGTCATGCTTAAAATAGCCATCTTTAAATCTCTTCCCAAAGGCCAGAGAATTAAAATTACATTTATTTTTCATTTTTGAAATAAAGCTCTGTACAGGTTTACATGGAGTGTTCGTTCGTTCTTTTCTTTTTTTATCCAGTATCCATTTAAAAAACTACCGGTGGATTTATCAGCTAATGGAAAGTACAATCCAACCCGGCTATTAGTATCGATAAAATCCACTATTTTTTGACTGCTACAAACAACTGTATGCAAATAGAAACAATTTTACAACCGCATAGACACTGCAGTGTTACAGATGCGTTACAGATGCACATTAACCATCAATGACGTGTTTGTCTAAACCCAAAGGCGACACCAGGTAGTGGAAGTGGTGACTTTGAGGTATCAGGTATGAACCTCAAAGAATGAATTATAGTAATATGAATTATCTTTTATAATGCAGAAAAGTTGCCCGGAAACGTTAATGTTACATAACTTCTTTTTGTTTAAGGTTGCCACTTGCGGCGTTGCCGCTCCTCAGGTTTCCACACGTACCTGCTTTTCTATGGCGGCTCTGCTCTCCTCCTTACTGCCCGAAGCTAAAACCTCATTTAATGTCTGTAAGCTAGAAAAGGAAAGTAGTCATTGTTTGAATCACCAATGCATTTTCTATGAATGAAAGAAAAACGCTCTGCATCAATAACAAGATATTAGAAAGCAGTGCTACCTTATAAGTTCAAGTCGATCGCATAACTTTTCAACGTCTTCCATCATCTTTACACTCTCCACCTCGCTATCCACAAAGTAGTTACAGTTCTGGGGGAAAAAAAAAACAAAAAAAACCAGTTAATGTTACTATAAAGGGGCAATCTGAGGGGTCCAAGCACCTTTTGTGAATATAAGCCCAGTCACATAGCATTGTGATACAGCACACAGAATTTTTACTTCAGACGGTTCCTGGTAGATATTTTAGAAAGTAGGGTTAAAAATATTATGTAAATGATTGGCTAAAACTATAAAATTAAACTACAAACAATCTGTAAAGACTTGTAAGTGCTAAAACCTAAACAGCGCCCTCTTCTGGCACTCTTTTCTTCACTTCTCTAACACACTCTTGATTACTTTGCACTGTTGACCCCAGGTACCTGAACACCTCCACCTTCTCCACCTCTTCTCCCTGCAACCGCACCCCTCCACTGCCCTCCCTCTCATTCACACACATGTACTCTGTCTTACTCCTACTGACTTTCATTCCCCTTCTCTCTAGCACGTACCTCCACCTCTCCCGTCTCTTCTCAACCTGCTCACTACTCTCACCACAAATCACAAGATCATCCACAAACATCATAGTCCAGGGAGACTCCTGTCTGACCTCGTCCGTCAACCTGTCCATCACCACTGCAAACAGGAAAGGGCTCAGGGCCAATCCTTGATGCAGTCCAACCTCCACCATGAACCAGTCTGTCGATCCTTCTGCACACTTCACTGCTGTCACACTGTCCTCATACATGTCCTGCACCACCCTCACATACTTCTCTCACACACCTGACTTCCTCATACAATACCACAACTCCTCTCTCAGCACCCTGTTGTACACTTTCTCTAAATCCACAAACACACAATGCAACTCCTTATGACCTTCTCTATACTTCTCCATCAACATTCTCAAAGCAAATAATGAGTCTGTGGTGCTATTACGACAAGTTATTGAATGATTGAGCATGATTTTTGTGCAGACTCTAACCTTGCACGTTGTCCTAAGTTTCTGTCTCTCTTTCTTGATCGCTTTCTTCTGAGCCTCTTTCTCTTTCTTGGCCTGCTGCGCCACCTGTTTGGCCTCCTCTTCCTCCTTCTCTCTGGCCAACCGCGCCGCTTCCATCTCCGCCTGTCGAACCTGCAGTGATGCAAATATTTATAAATAAATCTTTTTTTTTAATTATTATCTCTTTAATAGTCTAGAAAAATAAATCACTGAAGAAGGGTCTGGAACACATTTTTCTGACATTACAGAAAAACATTCACCATCTTTATATAGTCAGGATTTTATATATATATATATATATATATATATATATATATATATATATATATATATATATATATATATATATATATATAGTCATAAGTATTTGGACAGTGATTTTTGCCTCTTTAGACCATATTATTGGATTTTAAATTAAGCACCTGAGATGTGATTGATAAAAAAAAATAAGTTTTTCACTGACCCGTTCCTTTTCCTTCTGCTCCTTCATTTTAGCTTCAGCTTTGGCCTTCTTCTCCGACTCCTTCCTGGCTTTCTCCTCCTCTTTAAACTTTTTTATCCTTGGGTCACAGCTGTAAGCCGTATCTACGACAACATCGGTCAGAACGATACGTTAAGAATCGATAAGAATCAATACGTTAGGAGCCTTTTGGCTGAGCTGCTATAATCACAATGATGATGATGGCAAAAAAAAAACCCCAAAAAAACCCAACCATCCACATCTTGGCCGAGTGGCTCTTTATCCTCACGTGAGAATGGGCGGGGCTTCTCAGGTGATCACGTGACAAAGTTTAAATTCAAACAAACAATGGTGAAAGGAAACCACATACTCCAATTGAGGAATGAATTATGGAGCCGGAGACATGAAGGATATTCGGACGTTGTTTTTTTTTTTTAAATCCACGTGACGTCAAATGAGGGCGCCAATACTTTTAGTCTTGTGAGCTTTGCTTCGTGTCCTATCTCTCATTAAACCCTTTATAATCTTATCCTTTCAAGTTTTTTTTTTTATCCATCCATGTAAGTGCTCATCAGGTGCTGGGGATGTGTGTAAATTAGACTCCACCCCCTGGAATTGATTGGCAAGTGATGGCCATTTTGTTCAGGAAGATCATGTTTTGGATAATTACTGATTTCCAGTCAGGGGATTTTAATGTCGTACCTACGAGGGTTCGTATCCTGTTCATTTCTTCTTTTTTCCTTTGAGCTCTTGACGCACGGTTCTGCTTCTCGATCCATCGACGCTCATCTCGGCTGGTTAAAAAAAACAAAAAGGAAAAAAAAAACAAAAAAAAAACACGTCCTTAAACACGTTGCCTAACGAGATCTATAGCTTGTGAAATGCAAAATGAAAAAAATAAAATAAAATACCATTCAGCTTTTTCTTTCTCCTCTTCATCCAAGTATGAAAACTCTCTCCAAGAATCGAAGTTGTACCTAAAGAACAGAATATGAGAAATCGACGTCAGCGCCAACGTCAGTTTTGTGTGTAATAGAACCTAACATACAGCCCCAAATCCAAAAAGTTGAGACACTAATGAAATGTAAAATAAAACCAGAAGGCAACGATTTGCAAATCTCATGAACCCATATATTATCCAAATAGAACATAGAAAACAGTGTTTAAACTTAGAATAATGTACCATAAAAATAAAAAAGGTCATTTTGAATTTGATGGCTTCAACACGTCTAAAAAAGTTGGGACAGCACCATATGTCCCACTGTGAAGCATCACGTCTTCGGTCTGGATACATCTGGAAACTGAGGAGACCAATTGCCGAAGTTTTGCGAGAGGAATGCCGTCCCGTATGTTTCTGATACAGGATTGTAACTCCTCAACAGTTCCGGGTGTCCTTTGTTGTATTGTTCGTTTGAGATTTCTCCAGATTCTTTGAAACTTTTGATATATCATGTACTGTATATGATGACATATTCAACTGCAAATTTATGTGGGACATTATTCTAAAAATGTTCCCCAATTTGTAGCCACAGTCACAGATTGGTTAAACTCTGCCCATTTTTACTTCCGAGATCCACGAAAAATCCTACTGACCTGTTTACAAGTTCCTCAATTTAAACATTTAATTTGTCTTTTATGTTCTATTGTGAATAAAATATTTGTTTGCGATTTGAAAATTTTTGCATTCTGTCAAGTGTCCCAACACTACTACAATTGGGGCTGTAGATGACGTGAACATATTGAGGGAATAAAATTTGTACATTATGAATTTAAGAAACGCTGCAGCGACACCACCACGACACCTCATGCAGGAGTGTATTACTGGTGTAATATTGACACTTTTGTGTGTGGGGGGGGGGGATTGGGCAATTTGACTTTAATCAACTTTTCCGAAAAAGATACTCAGGTGTTATTCGTTAGTCAAAAAGCACTAAACTTTACATAGGATTTCCCATGTAAAAAATCCATATCTCCCTTGACTACACATGCTCCTGAGATACCATTGATCAAGTCCCTTTTTGCTCTCCTGACCTGCCTGATCTACCCTGATGCCCTACATCAGTAGTTTTCTTTAACTGCAGGCCACTTGGTGCAGCTGAAGATGGTTCCACAGATGAGGTTGCTGTGGAGGATTACATTTGGAAATCATAAAGATGGATTTGAAATTAGTGTGGATGGCTTCAGGGCTACAATAAACTGCTTTACAGCCAGTGAACAGCCTGAAGATCCATGAAGTTACTGTGGAGTTAAAACTCAAAAACCATGAAGATGATCTTGACTGTAATCAATCTAATAAGAATTAAGTAATATAAACTGATACAGTGGTTTAGCAGCTGCTTTGAGCAGATTTGCATTCAAGTCTCCATCAGTGTGCATATGATAATCTTAATGATGGAACTGTAATGAATGGACATTGATGAGGAGAGGTTCCCTTCTGAGGTTTTTTTTTCCTCAGGGATAGGAAATTCTGCAGTGTCTCGACACTCTACAGGAGGGGAAAGAAAAAAAAGGAAAAAGACTTACCAAAATGAATAGAAATTATCCACTTCCTCGAAAGTGGAGTCCAGGGTCCCGAAGTGGGGGACGTGCTTTTTAGTGACAGACCACCTGTAAATCACAATCACATAAATCACCTGCCAGGGGCAAATTTTGTACTAATTTATAAACAATAAATAAATAACAATGCAAAAATACAAATAAATTAAACATTTTCACCAGAACGCAAATAAATTCTGGTTAATTTGTAATAAAATAAAAATAAATAAACTGACAGGTAGACACACACACACACACACACACACACACACACACGGCGAGCAAGCTAAAAACAAATAATTAAAAAATATATGTAAATAGGTAGACAGAAAGCCAGACAGACATACAAATGGTACAGTGATAAACAATGTCTGATGAAAAGCATGTTGTTAAATTATTGATCATGATATCGCTGTGCTCCTGCTAGCGTTAGTATTTTAGCTCTATACAGGAGAGGAGACGATACAGACCTGGCGTTGCGTTCGAACACGGGAGCGAACACCTCAAAGAACTTCTCTTTGCCTTCTGCCTTGGAGGGCACGTTGTTGTCGAAAGTGGGGTCCACACTGTCGAAGGCTCGTCTCTTCACAGGGTCCGACAGAATCTCTATTGCTGCGATTACAGGCGACAAAACAATGTACAATCTCGTTACCATGGGAACACAGCGACAGGCGGAGCAGTTCGGAACAAGAGCGAGTGGAAAACCAACCTTTTGTTATGCAGGTGAAATAATCGTTATCTCCTTTCACAATCTGCTCTCCAGCTGCTTTCCTCTTGTCAGGGTGATGTTTTAGCACCATCGCTTTATCTGTTCCAAAAAAAAGCCACCATGTACATCAGGACACAAGCATTCACTTAATAAACCAGCAGAAAGAACCTCAGAATGATGATAATTATTGTGTGTGTGAGAACTTACGAGCAGCTTTAATCTGTTTCTGAGTCGCCTTGTACCTCATATGAGCTAAACCCAGTACAGCATAATGATCCTGATTCTGTCAGACAGAAAAAAAGAATGAACCTGATCATGGACGTGTCCACATTTACTACAAAAAACAAACAAATATATAAATACAGCTGAATCCATTAATATATGGACAGCTTCTATAATTTTCTATCTTATTTCCCTGCGTGTTCGCAAACGCATCAGTGCCTATCCGTATGTTCTGAATTGTTCATGCACGGCTTCTATTTTCTGCTTCATATAGTGTAGGCAATAAAATGCGTAAATGCGTCAGATATTCAGTTTATGCTCTCGACACCTTCCAATCTTTGGGGTCCAGTGTTTTCAGCATGGGATATTCCTCGAGCTGTAATTCCTCGTCTGCTTCCTCCTCAGAGAGCTCCTCCTCCTCCTCCAGCTCCTGGAACGAAGCGGATACATTTCGATCCCTGCGCTTCAGAAAGGCTTCGAACCACCGACCTACCGGCTCTACCTGCACCTGCACGGAACCTGCGGAGAGGGGGATAGGGAGGGAGAGGAAGAAGTTATTTTAATAAGAATTTAATTAAACTGGTAAATAATAAAGCCATTAAATACTTTTAGCAGACAGACAATCAATTATATTATATTACATAAATATTATATAAGAAAATCTACCTCCAGCCAGACATACTTAAAAAAGAGAAAAGGCATGAAGAAGTAATCATGATCCAAAACACCAAAGCAAAAAGTGTGAGAGTGTGGGCCAAAGTCATAGTGCTTCAAGTCAAAGTAATAAAAAGACAAACAAAAAAACAAATACTACACATTTTTAATCTAACACTAGACACTGAAGCCTCCCAAATGTTTCCACATAAAACAACAAAAAAAAGACAATACAAAACACTACATAAAACACAATTAACACAGAAATCTCATGTTAATGATCCAGGGGCTGGGGGCGGGGTTAATTTGACACACTGGGGGCGTGTCTATGAGTTGACAGACCGGAAGCTAGGGTTTCAATATATAATCCAATATTTAAGTCATTTCTTCACATTTTTCCCGTTGTATCATTATTATTAGTATAAGTAATGGTAGCGTCGTGATTGTATACAGTAAATGGAATACATTTGGTGAAAATATAAATATGTACATAAATAAAAAACGTGATACGAATAAATTATCAATCTATCAATAGAACACACTACTGGAACGTGCACACGGTCGATTTCCGAATGGCGCACTAATGGGAATGAAGTGCACTACGTAGGGTGCAGACGCCATGAAATGTAGTGCACTTGTACAGGAAGCGCGGAGCGATTTTGGATGGAAACCGGGGGTTCAATCTGTGTCCCGGCAGCCTGGTTATCCATGGACACAGGAAGAAGTTTGCGGTGTGAATGATGGGGAATGGGGTTGGGCTTCCCACAGTACGCTCTTACACATGATCACTTAGCAGTGCTGCTAGCGAGCTAAGTGGCTAACACGCGTGTCTCACTCTCTCCAACACACACACACACTTGAACACTTTACTGCGGTTTCTCTTACCAGCGGTGGTGTTACACACCACTGTCACCTGTCCTTCCAGCGCCTCTTTCAGCATATTCACTCCGTCACACGCCACCATAAGACTCATAGGTTAGCTCGGCGTTCTAACTGCTCCGCGGGGCCGGGAACTGCTCACCTCACACATGGGCCTGTTGCTGCAGCTGCTTCACACACATACACACACACAGGCTCTTTACCGGCGTGTCACACCGCTTCCCTTCCGGACACGCGCGCACGCGCACAGCATTAGTTCCGCCCTCAACGCTTCAAGCGACTAGAAGTCGAAACTTCCTGTAAAAAAAAAAAAAAAAACAACCATAAAACTCTGCAAACTACATAATTTAACTACCACTTTCTATTTCCTACTCGTAAAAAAACTTTCCTATTCCGTGTTCCCTTTGAGTTCCCCCTCCTGCAAATGACGTCAAATCAACATGGCCGCTCAAAGTAGCGACAGGAAACACAGCACTTCTTAAATTTGTTTTTATTTATTATTAGTTTTTGATTCAATTATAAAAAAAATGTAAAAATGTAAAACACTAAAAATAAAAAAATAACAAATGTTATTAAAACTAAATATATTATATGTGTGAATGTATAATCTCAATAAATTAGAATATCATTAAAAAGTTGATTTATTTGAGTAATTCAATACAAAAAGTGAAACTTGTATATTATATAGATTCATCAACACACACAGACTGATATATTTCAAATGTTTATTTATTTTCATTTTGATGATTTTGGCTCACATTGAACAAAAACCCACCAACTCCCTATCTAAAAAAAAAATTAGTTCTTCATAAGACTTTAAAAAAAACATTTTTAGTGAATTGTTGGTCTTCTGTGAAGTATGTTTATTTACTGTATACATACTCAATACTTGGTAGAGGCTCCTTTTGCTTTAATTACTGCCTCAGTTTGGTGTGGCATGGAGGTGATCAGTCTGTGGCACTAATTAGGTGGTATGGAAGCCCAGGTTTCTTTGACAGTGGTCTTCAGCTCATTTGCATTTTTTGGTCTCTTGTTTCTCATTTCCTCTTGAGTTGATATAGTGTTCAGATGTGGTGAGTTTGCTGGCCAGTCAAGCTTACCAACACCATGATCATTTAACCAACTTTTGATGCTTTTTGGCAGTGTGGGTAGGGGCCAAATCTTGCTGGAAAATGAAATCAGCATCTTCATAAAGCCAGTCAGCAGAGGGAATCATGAAGTGCTCTAAAACGTCCTGGTAGACGGCTGTGCTGACCTTGGACTTGATAAAACACAGTGGACCAACACCAGCAGATGACATGTTTTTCCCAAACCACCACTGACTGTGCAAACTTTACACTGGATGAGGAATGGAGAAGGAGTGTGCTGGTACCGGATTTAAAAAATAAGGGAGATGTGCAGTCTTGCAGTAACTACAGGGGAATTAAGTTGATCAGTCACACCATGAAGTTATGGGAAAGAGTAGTGGAAGCCAGGCTGAGAGAAGAGGTGACTATCTGTGAGCAACAGTATGGTTTTATGCCGAGGAAGAGCACCACAGATGCATTATTTGCTTTGAGAATGTTGATGGAGAAGTATAGAGAAGGTCAGAAGGAATTGCATTGTGTATTTGTGGATTTAGAGAAATCCTACGACAGAGTGT
Organism: Silurus aristotelis; assembly: GCF_946808225.1. NCBI lineage: Eukaryota > Metazoa > Chordata > Actinopteri > Siluriformes > Siluridae > Silurus > Silurus aristotelis. The sequence goes on from NC_139580.1 coordinate 28,244,840, forward strand.
CAAGAGAGGAGTTGTGGTATTGTATGAGGAAGTCAGGTGTGTCAGAGAAGTATGTGAGGGTGGTGCAGGACATGTATGAGGACAGTGTGACAGCAGTAAAGTGTGCAGAAGGATCGGCAGACTGGTTCAAGGTGGAGGTTGGACTTCATCAAAGATCGGCTCTGAGCCCTTTCCTGTTTGCAGTGGTGATGGACAGATTGACGAACGAGGTCAGACAGGAGTAGACTATGATGTTTGCGGATGATATTGTGATTTGTGGTGAGAGTAGGGAGCAGGTTGAGAAGAGCCTGGAGAGATGGAGGTACACACTGGAGAAAAGGGGAATGAAAGTCAGTAGGAGTAAGACAGAGTACATGTGTGTGAACGAGAGGGAGGGCAGTGGAGTGGTGGAGAAGGTGGAGGAGTTGAGGTACCTGGGGTCAACAGTGCAAAGTATTGGAAAGTGTGTAAGAGAAATGAAGAAAAGTGTCTTTTTGCACTACAAAGGTGTGTTTGTGAAAGGGCCAGAAGGCACTTAAGTAAATTGATGTTTTGCTGTTTGCCTGAACCAACAAAATAGAACTATCTGTACCATATTAAATTGCATAGCATCATGTTTTTCCATTGCATCATACTGATTTAATAGCATAGTGTTAAATCGAATCAAAATCGGTTAATAGGAGCGAATCATATATCTGCAGCTGTTTCATATGTATCTTTAATGTATCATGTCATTGGCTATGCACCGAGATGCAAATTGTGTGTGCTCCAGGGTGCTTTATTATTATTATTAATAATAAATCTATGTACTTTTCTGTAGTATTAACACCTGTTCCTTAATTGTTTTCCCATCTCTTCATCACTCCTTTATCCGTACCTTTCTGTTAACATCCCTGCACATTTTCCTTTTTCTGAGAAAGTTGACAGTTTCACAAATGTACTGTATGTTTATGTATCATGGCGATGTGACGGTATTAACTGATATAAAAAAAAAACAAATCCAGTCGGACGACCCGCTTCGACGAACACTAATAGGAGCAGCCAAAAGAAAAAGTGTTTTGTTTCCCACTCAAAACTGAGTAATCCTTCCTTCTTCTTCTTTTTCCACACTGAAGCCCTCAGAGAAATCATAACTGAAGAATTGCTGAGATCCTTCTGAAATGTCCTGAGGTCTAGCTGAAGTGGAAGAGCACCAGCACCGTTTGACCTTCTCCATATAACACGCATGGGCCAAGGTCAAAAACGATGATTTTGTAATCTGTAAAAGGAAGTATGAAGAATTCCACCAACCCTAAAATTCCAGTCCAGTGAAAAATTTCTCATATCCCTTAAAGTTTGGAACGAATACAAAAATGCAACACCAACATTTACATTTATGGCGTTTGGCAGACGCCCTTATCCAGAGCAACTTACAACTGAGCAGGGGAGGGTTTAGGGCCTTGCTCAAGGGCCCAGCAGTATGTGACCTTTCAATCCAAAGATCAATGCCTTAACCACTGAGCTAAATCTTGCACCCCCGATTTATTTTTTATTTAATTTCTATCTGACCATTTATATTAAAAATATAAAAAAATAAATACAAAGAGACGAAATGAAAACCTTCAACACAACACACCTTTATTCACAACGTCCTTTCTTTACTCAGATAATAAATATTTTTTAAATAATAATTTAATCAGTAAGCATTTTGTTTTGTTAGAAATTTCCCCACTGTGGGACGAATAAAGGTTTATCGTGTTTTACTGACGTGCCAAGTCTCAAATCAACCCCAAAATCCGCACAATCAACCCTCTGGGGTCGACAAATGCGGCGGCGTGTTTTGTGTCATTTTCGTCCTCAAAACGTTTTTTTTGCTCGTACAGATAAGAGCAATACATTCTTTGACTCGGTAAAGGGTCTACTTTTATTTGTACACACAATAACAACAAAACGCTGTGCTTCTGTCAAGTAAAGAAAACACACAGGGGGCACTCTCTGCCGTCTCGGTCATCTCTCTTCACAGCACATAAATAAAACAACCTGAATCTCATGAATACTTACCTTGCAGACATTTTAAATATATACGTATATATATATAGAAAGCTCGAAATGTCTACTTTAAAATAAACCAATTCACATCGAAAACAAATCTTCTCTGATTATGTAATTCATACGGAAGTTAGTAGAGGTATCGTTTCTCCGGTATCACCTATTTAAACGTCCGTGTGGAAACATAGCAAAAGTTCCGTTTGGTGTCCTGATGATTTATGTAATTTAAAAACACCAAAATTACTTTAAAACATTTACAAGAATATTTTGTCTTCATGCTCCATGTTTTTACGAATAATAAACATACATAAATAGAGTATTCAAAAAGTGAAAAGTATTCATTTTAAGGTACATTTATAAACAGATAAAAATGTGCGATTAAGTTGCGATTAATCACGAGTCAACTCGTGACGATCGTGCGATTATTCACGATTAAATATTTTAACCGATTGATAGCCCTGGTATTAATATAACGTGAGGATCAGGTACCAGTGTGACACTAAAACAGGTAGTAATAATGTCTACTTAATTGTCTGTACTTTTTACTTAAGTACATGTCAGAGCCCAAACTTCTTTACTTTAACTTCAGTTAAAAAAAAAAAAAAATATATATATATATATATATATATATATATATATATATATATATATATATATATATATATATATATATATATATATATATATATATATACAGTACAGACCAAAAGTTTGGACACAACTGCTCATTCAAAGAGTTTTCTTTATTTTCATGACTATGAAAATTGTAGAGTCACACTTCTTCTTCTTCTTCTTCTTCTTCTTCTTCTTCTTCTTCTTCTTTCAGCTGCTCCCATTAGGGGTCGCCACAGCGGATCATCCGTCTCCATACCACCCTGTCCTCTACATCTGCCTCTTTCACACCAACTACCTGCATGTCTTCCCTCACCACATCCATGAACCTCCTCCTTGGCCTTCCTCTTTTCCTCCTACCTGGTGGCTCCATCTTCAGCATTTTTCTACCAATATAATTCATGTTCCTCCTCTGCACATGTCCAAACCATCTCAATCTCGCCTCCCTCACCTTGTCACCAAAACATCCTACATGTGCTGTCCCTCTAATAAACTCATTTCTAATCTTGTCCATCCTCGTCACTCCCAACAAAAACCTCAACATCTTCAGCTCTGCTACCTCCAGCTCCACCTCCTGTCTTCTACTCAATGCCACTGTCTCTAATCCATACAACATCGCAGGTCTCACCACAGTCCTATAAACTTTCCCTTTCATTCTTGCAGATACTCTTCTATCACAAATCACTCCTGTCACTCTTCTCCACCCACTCCACCCTGCCTGCACTCTTTTCTTTACTTCTCTAACACACTCTCCATTACTTTGCACTGTTGACCCCAGGTACCTGAACTCCTCCACCTTCTCCACCTCTTCTCCCTGCAACCGCACCCCTCCACTGCCCTCCCTCTCATTCACACACATGTACTCTGTCTTACTCCTACTGACTTTCATTCCCCTTCTCTCCAGCGCATATCTCCACCTCTCCAGGCTCTTCTCAACCTGCTCTCTACTCTCACCACAAATCACAATATCATCTGCAAACATCATAGTCCAGGGAGACTCCTGTCTGACCTCGTCCGTCAACCTGTCCATCACCACTGCAAACAGGAAAGGGCTCAGGGCTGATCCTTGATGCAGTCCAACCTTCACCCTGAACCAGTCTGTCGTACCTACTGCACACTTCACTGCCGTCACACTGTCCTCATACATGTCCTGCACCACCCTCACATACTTCTCTCACACACCTGACTTCCTCATACAATACCACAACTCCTCTCTCGGCACCCTGTCGTACGCTTTCTCTAAATCCACAAATACACAATGCAATTCCTTCTGTCCTTCTCTATACTTCTTCATCAACATCCTCAAAGCAAATAAGGCATCTGTGGTGCTCTTCCTCGGCATGAAACCATACTGTTGCTCACAGATGGTCACCTCTTTTCTCAGCCTGGCTTCCACTACTCTTTCCCATAACTTCATGGTGTGACTGATCAACTTAATTCCCCTGTAGTTACTGCAGGTCTGCACATCTCCTTTATGCTTAAAGATCGGTACCAGCACACTCCTTCTCCATTCCTCAGGCATCTTCTTACCTTCCAAAATCCTGTTAAACAATCTGGTTAAAAACTCCACTGCCATCTCTCCTAAACATCTCCACGCTTCTACCGGTATGTCATCTGGTCCAACCGACTTTCCACTCTTCATCCTCTTAATCGCTGCTCTCACTTCCTCCTTACTAATCCTATCTACATCCTGCTTCACCAACTCCACATCCTCCAACCTTCTCTCTCTCTGATTTTCCTCATTCATCAGCTGTTTAAAATACTCCCTCCACCTTCTCAACACACTATCCTCACTAGTCAACACATTTCCCTCTCCATCCTTTACTGCTCTAACTTGCAGTACATCCTTTCCAGCTCGGTCCCTCTGCCTGGCCAATCGGTACAAATCCTTTTCTCCTTCCTTAGTGTCCAACCTCTTATACAGCTCCTCATATGCCTTTTCCTTGGCTTTCGCCACATCCCTTTTTACCTGCTGCCGCATCTCCTTGTACTCCTGCCTACTTTTCTCATCACTCTGTCGATCCCACTTCTGTTTTGCCAACCTCTTTCCCCTAATGCTCTCCTGCACTTCCTCATTCCACCACCACGTCTCCTTGTCTTGCTTTCTATTTCCAGATGTCACACCAAGTACTTTTCTAGCTGCCTCCCTCATCACTCCTGTAGTATTTGCCCAATCATCCGGCACCTCTTCACCACCACCAAGCCCCTGTCTGAGCTCTTCCCTGAACCTCACACTACACTCTTCCTCCTTCAGTTTCCACCATCTTATTCTTCTTTCAATCCTTACTTTCCTCCTCTTCTTCTTCGCCTCCAAAACCATTCTACAGACCACCATCTGATGCTGTCTAGCTACACTGTCCCCCGCCAACACCTTACTCCAATCTCCTTCAGGTTGCATCTCCTACACAGAACATAATCCACCTGTGTGCACCTTCCTCCACTCTTATACGTCACCCTATGATCCTCCTTCTTCTTAAAATATGTGTTCACCACTGCCATTTCCATCCTTTTAGCAAAATCTACCACCATCTGCCCTTCCACATTCCTCTTCTCAAAACCATACCTACCCATCACCTCCTCATCACCTCTGTTCCCTTCACCTACATGCCCATTTAAGTGTGCCCCAATCACCAATCGTTCTTTCCTAGGTACACCATCTACCACTTCATCTAATTCACTCCAGAATCTTTCCTTCTCCTCCATCTCACAGCCAACTTGTGGAGCATAGGCACTGATGACATTTATCATCATCCCTTCAACTTCCACCTTCACGATCCATTTGTGATCCGCATATTTAATTTGGCACGTTTTACGCTGGATGCCCTTCCTAACGCAACCCTCCCCATTTACCCGGGCTTGGGACCGGCACTAAGAGTGCACTGGCTTGTGCCCCCCTAATGTCTGGGTTAGTCACACTAAAGGCATCAAAACTATGAATTAACACGTGGAATTATATACATAACAAAAAAGTGAACTGAAAATATGTCATATTGTAGGTTCTTCAAAGTAGGCATCAAGAGAATGTCAAGAGTGTGCAAAGCAGTAATCTAAGCAAAAGGTGGCTACTTTGAAGAACCTACAATATGACATATTTTCAGTTGTTTCACACTTTTTTGTTATGTATATAATTCCATATGTGTTAATTCATAGTATTGATGCCTTCAGTGTGAATCTACAATTTTCATAGTCATGAAAATAAAGAGAACTCTTTGAATGAGAAGGTGTGTCCAAACTTGTGTCCAAATTTATTTAGTACTTTAACTTTTAGCCGAGTATTTTATAACATGAGTATCTGTACTTCTTGGATTTAGAGAAAGCGTAGAGTGCCGAGAGAGGAGTTGTGGTATTGTATGAGGAAGTCAGGTGTGTCAGAGAAGTATGTGAGGGTGGTGCAGGACATGTATGAGGACAGTGTGACAGCAGTGAAGTGTGCAGTAGGAACGACAGACTGGTTCAAGGTGGAGGTTGGACTGCATCAAGGATCAGCTCTGAGCCCTTTCTTGTTTGCAGTGGTGATGGACAGGTTGATGGACGAGGTCAGACAGGAGTCCCTGTGGACTTTGATGTTTGAGGATGATATTGTGATTTGTGGTGAGAGTAGGGAGCAGGTTGAGAAGAACCTGGAGAGGTAGAGGTAGAGGTACGTGCTGGAGAGAAGGGGAATGAAAGTCAGTAGGAGTAAGACAGTGAACATTAGAGGTAGCGTTACATGAACATCTGAAAAATCAGACCTGTTTAAAATGATCTAAGACCAAATTAAAGACTTTTAAGGCCTGAAATTTGTTACATTTGAGACTTTTTAAAGACTTTGCAGAAACCCTGGACACACACACACACACACACACACACCTCCCAACACACCATCACTCCTCAGTGTACGAGTTCACATGAAGCCCTGATTGTGTTCTGGACTTTATTAAAATCAGGTTTAAATGTTACGAGGTCTTTTTTCAGAATCATAAAAATTGAAAAAAAACTAACAGCAGAAAATATTTCAGCAAAAGTTCATACATTTGTTTCCATTAAAAACCTCCGCAATCTTCAGAATATTTACAAAACATTGTTCAGTCGGTCAGAAGCCGGATGTAGATTTGAAGATTGGATTATTAGATCAATCTGATATTTACATTGTTTGCTACACTACAGTGTGAGTGAAGTGGTTGATGATGTTAGCGATTTGCTAGCTGCTGGTCATGAGCCATCACTAGCCATTAGATTCATATCACTAGTGCAACTGGAACGGAGCGAAATGTTACACTCCGTACATTTCTTGTCTGATCTCGTACAATCGATTTTCTAAATATAATCTTCTACGTCTAATCTCTTGCATGCGATCTTCTGATTCCGATTTTATGCATCTGATCCCTTGATTCTGATCTGCATCCGACTTTCTGCATTCAATCATCTACATCCGATTTCCTGCATCCGATATATGATCGTTCCCTAAACAGCGTCTTAAATCATGAACCTCAACACTGTGATCATTGAACCATGGCATGGACCATGTACCATTATGAACACATCCATGCCAGTCCCACTCCATTCTGGTGTTAAAGGGTTAGAGGTTAAAGGGATGTTTGGTTAGTTAAAAACATTTTTTTTGATTCACAAATAACAAAATAAAACAAACTCAGACTTACACTGAAAGTTCAGGGTACATCACAAGAAAGCACCAAATGCAACTTCTATCCATTTCCCTCCTATTTAAAGGTGTAATGTTTCCATGTGTTTCCAGAACTTTTAATACTCCCATCACACACTATGGCCAAAAGTATTCAGACACCCGGTGTTCCCTCCCACATGTGGTCCTTCCCTCATAGTTGTACACACATTTGTATCGCAAGTCTCTAGCATGAAATTTTCCCTTCTCTTGAAACCCCAAACCTGTTCTAGCAAGAGAATGGCCCTGTGCACAAAGCCCGCTCCATGAAGATCTACTTTCCATGAGTTTGATGATCTCCTGGCCTCCTTACCTACGGAGGAGCACCTACCAATCTTTTGATCTGGTGTCCACAAACTATTGGCTATATAGTGTATATCACTTCAGGGTTTTGTTTACGTTCCCCCCCCCCAGCCCAGAAATAAGCTCAACTCGTGGCCAGAAGGTATTTTTCAGCAAATTTTAGAAAAAAACAATTTGTGTGGTAAAGGAAAAGAAGACTTTAGAAATGTTCTTGTTGAAACTGCAGAAATACAGAGGGTTTAAAATGCCGTACAGCAAGTCCACGATCCCCAGGATGTGCAGCAGGGGGTCATCCGGGGAGCTGAGGTAACACGACTACGGTTCGTAATTCAGTCTGTACATGTAGCGTGACTCGCAGACGTAGTGACGAGAAGAACGAAAGAAAAAAATAAGGAAAAAAAAAAAAAAACATACACAGTGCATTTTAAGGCATTTTAAAAACAAAACCTTGCAGCAAAATAATCTTTTTAAATCCTGAACAATTTTGGGGGGGGTTCAGGGACTTCCGTCCATGTAAGTGTGCATATGTCTGTTTGTGTGTGTGTGTGTGTGTGTGTATGTATATATATATCACACACACACACACACACACACACACACACACACACACACACACACACACACACACACACACACACACACACACACACACACACACACACACACACACACACACACACACACACACACACACACACACACACACACACACCAAATGGAATGCAAGTGAAAAGGGAAAAAGGAGGAGGAAAAAAAACCCCAAAAACAAAAACAAAAAAAAAAGCGTGCAGTCCTATCTGCATGCTGCAGCTCGGGCTGCGTTGTCGTTTGGAGGTGGAGGAGGCAAAAGGATGTTGCCGTTGTCCGTGGCGGAGCAGCTGAGCTGAAGGCGTCTCAGATACTCTGCATGGACCGGCTTGTGGCTCTGCAGGATCTTTATAGCCTCTTCTACAGGAAACCATTCTCTCTTCCGACCTGCAGAGGGAGACAGAGCACAATGCAAATACACCATACACAAATGGAACGCCAGATCTCAGCACAACTACCTCATTTATACAACATAGGGTTAGGGGCCTTCCTCAGGGGCCCAGCAGTGGTGGTGTGTGCTTTGAACTTTTGATTTTCTGATGAAAGGTCCAAAATCTTAACCACAGATCTACAACTTTCCAAAGGAGATGCCACTAAAACTTAGCACCAACTATATATAAAAAAAAAGCATATAAGCCCTGAGAAAGCGAAATGGATGTGTTAACTCTAACATCGTCCCAAAAGATTTGGAATTGACGCCAAACAATTCAATCCTGTTCCTCACTGTCTTTCAGGTGCTTAAAATCCACACACAGGTTTTATGTAATATACTGAAATACACTTATTTCTGTGAGTGTTTTGTGTCAAATAACCTTACAAATAGTCATTGGGTTCTGTGTTTTGTGATGTCATATGGGTCATCGAGATGATGTCATTCACGTGAAAATGGTACGTTGAATCCTGAAAGTTCTATAAACTTACCGATGTTGATCGAGTCCTCCCAGGCTTCCAGAGTCTCCGTCACGGTCAGGACGTAGACGTATGTGCGATGCTTCCTGTCCTGATTATGCTGCACAGAACCATTACATTGTCTCAGAAATGTTCTTGTTCTCAAGATTATAAAGCTGAAATGCGTTCTCAGAGCAGAACGAATCTTGTCCATTACTAAACTTCACGTGTGTGCTAACGTGATAAAAGGACAGGAGATGAAGTAAACCGTAAACACTGATAGATAGCAAAAGTAGAAGCTCACCTCGAATACCCCCAGGAGGCGACCCAGTGTGCCCTTCACTCCAGCCTGGAACAACAAGATACACTTCAGAGATTTATATAGAAAATTAACACGATGCTACTTCTACATGCTTTCCAACTATTTTTATTTTGTTTGATTGTACTTCCCGCTAACCGATTAATCAACTGATAGTTTTTAAAATGAATACTGAATAAAAAAATAATAATAATTAAATAAAAAACCACACAGTGTAAAATAGTACTGCACTTTAATAAAAAATGTTTCTTTAGACGCAACCCAGAAAAACTATTAATATGGATTTTTTTGACAATAGTTCCAGCAATCCAGTATAAATTGGCAAAACAGATGAATCAGTTGACCTCTAGTGTCGATGCACCGACGCATCTAAAGATTCAGCACTGTTAAGCCTGAGTTAGCATATTGCGAATGATCTCTACAATGCCAGCTGGATTCCTAGCTAGCTGCTCAAGCCAGACTGTAAATTAGCAACCCTGAAGATATGATCGGTCAAGTGATGCCAAATCAACATGTCTGCTCACTGCGGAAGTTGAGGTAAAATACGTCACTATGCATAGCTAACTCTGTACTGTGAAATTGAAATAGTACAAGGCAGGCAGACCCAGAACCCGTTTCTCTGTAGTTCATTTAATAGTTCATTTGAATAATGATGCACCTCTTCATAAACCTCCCTCACTGCTGCACCGCACGGCTCTTCCTCCGGCTCCATTCCTCCACCTGGGACAATCCACTGATCCGGATGACGACTGCTGCTCACCAACAACACCTGCAAAAGGAGATCATTTTATTGCAACGCTTGAATTAAAAACAGAAAAAAAGACCAACGTTTCACATAAAGATCATTTAGTGGATAAGATGTTGGGATTTCTGTTTAGAAGGTTATGAGCTCAAATCTCAGTACCACCAAGATGCCACTTCTAAACCCTTAAACAGGGTTCTTTAAGCATCACCTGCTCAGGTGTACAGCGGTATGAAATTGTAACTCTGGATTCTGTAAATGAAAATAAAATAAGCTAATTAAATTCATGTTTAATAAAAATAACAGAAATGAGTCACATGGTCAAATCCACCCCTCTGCCTTTTCCTCTCTCAGGCTCATGTGTGACCCGTAGCTCCGGTTCGATACTAAAACCACAACAATCTGAATTTCCACTCGTCTGAAGCCTGCAGGGCCGGAATTTTAGCTTCATGCCATACACATTCTTAATTTTTCCTTTTGCACCTGACAGACACACACACACACACACACACACACACACACACACACACACACACACACACACACACACACACACACACACACACACACACACACACACACACACACACACACACACACACACACACACACACACACACAGCTAAGTGTGAACTTGCCACTGGAAATTTGCCTGTAGTGCTGTTTAGTGTAAACAACCTCTTTTCCAGAGAAAAACACTTACAGGCAACAAAGAATGGATCAGAATCAAGACAAACCACTTAACTTTCTATTTGTACCCGTCTCTTCCTGTGCGTCTCTCCATTTGTACCTGTCTCTCCCTGTGTGTCTCTCTATCTGTAACTGTAACTCGTTGTTTCTATTTGTAGCTCTCTCTCCCTGTGTGTCTCTCTATCTTTACCTGTCTCTCCCTGTGTGTATCTCTCTCCATCAATCTGTACTGGTCTCTCCCTGTGTGTCTCTCTCCATCAATCTGTACTGGTCTCTCCCTGTGTGTATCTCTCTCCATCCGTCTGTACCCTTTGCTCCATGTGTCTCTCTGTAACTTCTCTCCTTGTGTCTCTCTTCATCTGTACCCATCTCTCTATTTGTACCTGTCTCTCCCTGTGTGTCTCTCTCTATCCATCCGTACCCGTCGCTCCATGTGTCTCCCTGTGTACCTTCTCTCCCTGTGTGTCTCTTTATCTATACCGTCTCTCTATCTTTTACCTCTCTCCATATATAGGTACCCGTCTCTCCCTGTGTGTGTCTCTCTATATGTACCCGTCGCTCCCTGTGTGACTCTCTGCCCCTCTGTCTCTGGAACAGCATGCAAATTTCCTGCATGTGTAAAGAATCTGTTCCAACCTAGATGACAGAGTAAAGATAAAACTATGCATGAGAAATACACATACATAAGGTGAGAAAGTGTGTGTGTGTGTGTGTGTGTGTGTGTGTTAATAGGAGTTCTTTGACGCTCTTCGTCAGATAACGAATCTGCACTCTGATCTGGTTAATCCGCAGGAGGCATCAGGATGGTGTTCGCTGTAATGGGATTGTGTGATTGACGATCATTCAGCCACACACACACACACACACGTTCTCATGCCGAGGTTAAGGTCAAGAGCTGCCACCTTCTTTATTTCCAGTCTGTTCTATCCATTTATATTTAACGGTTCAGGAAATAAGGGGCAGAGTGCAGCAGCAGGTGTCCAGTACACCACCAAGCCACAGACACCTATACACACACTATTGTGTGTGTGTGTGTGTGTGTGTGTGTGTGTGTGTGTGAGAGAGAGAGAGACATACCGATAAACATATAATGACACTTAGTAGGGTTGTAAGAGTGTGTAATACGAAACAATATAAATGCGATGATGTTTAGTAAGAAATAATATTTTTTTCATTTTTTCACTGTGGTGCACGAGCATTTCTAATCCAATTCAGTTCAATTCGTTGTTATTTATATACAGCCATATTTTAACAATCGACAATGTCTCAAAGCAGCTTCAGAGACATAGCAGTTATAAAAGTATGAGAGTTTGTACTTTTGTACATGAGCTTCTTCCCAAAATTATTGAGACACCTGACGTTTCCACCCACGTGTGGTTCTTCTCCAAAATATGAAAGAGGAGCACGTGAATGTGCTAAGAGAGCCAAATCTGTTCCAGCATAACAATGCCCCTGTGCACAAAGCCAGCTCCATGAAGATCTGCTTTCCATTAGTTAGAAGATATCGAAGATCTCCTGCTATAGCGCGTCAACCCTATTTGGATGAATGTGAACCCTGACGAGTATCAGAACCTGGAAGAGTAAAAGTCGCTCTAACAGAAAATGAAGACTAAATGTGGAATGTTCAATAGGAAGAACATAGCAATCTTATGGTCAGTCGTCCACAAACGTGTGCCATGTTGTGTAATTAGAATGCGCGCTGCTAAAAAGCTGATTGTGATTCTGCCCCGTAACAAAATAAAATCACAAAAAAAGTCGAGACTTCAAGCGCAATTCGAGGAAAGAAACGAGAAAAGGGTATGTTGTGATTGTACACGGACTGGAAATCCCTGCCAGCTTCTAAATACTTGTGTGTGTGTGTGTGTGTGTGTGTGTGTGTGTGTGTGTGTGTGCGCGCACGCAAACTCTCTGCGATAAGGATATGGTGTTTACAAAACTGGAATAATGCGAGGTTACGTGTGTCGGAAAAAAACAGTTGTGTATATAAAAAAAAACAAAAAAACAATCAAACATATAATGATGTTAATTATAGGGTGATTTGTAAGGGGAAATTTTAGCCTGTGCATCACACACACACACACACACACACACACACACACACACACACACACACACACACACACACACACACACACACACACACACACACACACACACACACACACACACACAGTCTTTTTACATTCTGGACTCTAGTTTTTAATTCTTTCTTATTGATTTCTCGATCCAATCAAGCTGTTTACGTCTACACACTTGATTGATTGATTGATTGTGGATCCTCTCAGCTCACACCCTCTGTGATTTTAGTCTCAGGTCTGCACTAGATGTTACGGTGTTAAGGCTCGGGGTGTGTGTGTGTGTGTGTGTGTCCACAATCAGACGACATTTCCCTCTTCTCTGCCCCTGTGAGGGGTTAAACTGGAGTCACAGATCCTTCACCCTCCTGCCACCTGCTCCATACGCTCTGTCTTTTTACACTACAGAAACCTTACACGCTCTCACACACAGATTCTGGGTCAGGGTTTAAAAATATTTTCGAGACAGAGAGACAGAGACAGAGACAGAGACAGAGACAGAGACAGAGAGAGAGAGAGTGTGATCGATAGGATAGAAAGAGAAATATAGATATAAATAAATGTACAGACAGACAGACAGACAGACAGACAGATAGATAGATAGATAAAAAAGACAGACAGACAGATAGACAGACAGATAAGATATAGAGATAAGGAGAGTGATGGAGAGAGAGATAGCGAGATAAAAAGAGAGATAGATAGATAGAGATATGGAGAGTGATGGAGAGAGAGATAGAGATGGCCTCAGATGTGTTTTCTACACAGAGAGTAACCTAAGAATTCATGTGTAATAAGCAGCCGTCTCTCTTCTCGATGTCCAGATGATTCAGCAGCAGATCTGACACACACACACACACACACACACACACACACACACACACACACACACACACACACACACACACACACACACACACACACACACACACACACACACACACACACACACACACACACACACACACACACCAGCCGTGATGAGTCACCAGCTTATCCCAGAGCACTACCTCCACAGAAGGTTTCTTCTGATCAGTAATGTCAGAAGATACCAGAAGACGTGGCTCAGGGTCTGCGAGCGTAACGAGCTCCTCGTCATGGGACGTTATTTTCATTCACATCTACACACGTCAACTGACGACGTCAAGTTTCACCTGACAAAACAATCAGCGGCTGGGAAGAGGGGAGCTGCAGCAGAGGCAACCAGTCAGCACGGTTAACGTACCGGTTCGAAATCGTTGCTATGGCAACCCTGGTGGTAAATGCACCGGGCAGCTGATCGGAAGGTTGTGAGGTCGAGCCTCATTAGGAACGTCGCTAGAAATTCCGTAACAGAGAGCAAACAGCAGGAGAAACAGTAGGATGTTGGATTTCTGATCAAAAGGTTGCGAGTTCAAATCCCAGATCCACCAAGGTGCCACTGCTGGGCCCCTGAGCAAGGCCCCGAACCCTCAACTGCTCAGGTGAATACATTATAGAATTGTGATTTCTAGAAATGCAAGACATCTGGTCTCAGAAAAGAAAAAGAGAAACCTCCAGACCACAAGGTGTAATCCTACAGTAGATGGAGGTTCAAAAGCAATCAGAAGGCACCCAAGTCCAAGCTTTAGAAACCTGTTCCACCTGAGCCTGGAGTTCAGGAGCATGGTGGCATTCATCAGGAAAACCTTCGAGGAACCTCTGGAACATCTGCCAAAATTCAGAGCCACACGGAACAGATGAACAGATGGGAATGTGTATAATGAAGATGATGAGGAGGTGCAAGAGATGAACATCTCGAATGGGTTTTTTGGTGTGGAGAAAATGTCGGATTGGATTAGACTGGAGGGATTTAGATGGCGGGGGGTTCGTACCTCGTCTTCTCGTTCGTTCCTGAAACACAGACACGCCGCTCGCTGCTTGAAGCCTTCACCATCGTAGGTTCTCGTCTGGTTGGGTTTGAACTTCATGACGCCGTCTGCGTGTGCGTTTAAAGCTCTCGAGATATCCTCAAAAGTAGACAGGCACCGCAAAGACAAACGAGTCCTCTGGATCATCAAGTGTTAAATCAGAAGATACAGAAGAACCGGCATCGATGTTCCACCAGAAAAGAGCAAAAAATGCCCTCGCGTTCCGGAGATGTTCCACCAGTCACCCATTCATACTCCTGGTGTCTACAGGGTCCATTCTTTATTTCTGATCTTGCAGGGTTTCATTTGCGAGTCTATGGTTTATATACCGTGTGTGTGTGGGTGTGGGTGTGGGGTCTCCTCCTGTACACTCCCACCGGTCTGCTCCAGATCCGCGCATGAGCGCCGCACAATCGGGCCGCGTCCTAAACCACGCACTTCTTCACTACAGAGTGGCGCAGGCGCGCTGTGAGGCACGAGCTCAATGAGCGCTGTAGGCATCTAGGGATGTAGTGGTGTAGTGAGGCACCTTGCGGTTTGGGACGCGAGCTGAGGAGGGCTGGAAAAAATGAGGTTTAGTCCTCGTGCTGGTTTTTACTTTTACAGATTATAAAAGTTTAGAAATGTGAAAGCATAAAATAAATCATTTAATAGAACACTTTTTTTTTAAATAATTAGTGTAAAAAAAGAAAGTGTTCAATTAAATGATTTATTTTATGCTTTCACATTTCTAAACTTTTATATATATATATATAATTTTATATATTTCTATCTGCTTATATTATAGTATATATATATATATATATATATATATATATATATATATATATATATATATATATATATATATAATAACACTGAACTAAAATATATAAAATTAAATATATATATATATATATATATATATATATATATATATATATATATATATAATTTATTATATATAAAAATATAATTATATAAATAAATAAATATTATATATATTTTTTATATTATAGTATATATATATATATATATATATATATATATATATATATATATATAAACTAATACTAAACTAAAACTCACATTACATATACGTGTACAGTACCAGTCAATAGTTTGGACACACCTTCTTCTTCTTCTTCTTCTTCAGTGTTTTTTCTTTATTGTTTTTTTCTTTATTTTTATTATTATTATTATTATTTTTATTATTATTGTTTTCAACATTAATACTGAAGAATCCAAAGTATGCAAGAACACCTATAAAAGTATGTATTAAACAAAAAACCCAGAATACGTTTCATATTTTCGATTCTCCGAAGTAGCTCCATATAGATTTGATGCCAGTTTGGCAAACAGCTCAGTCCATCCAAAAATTATTAAACGCTACGACAAAACAGGCTTTCACGAGGACCATTCTAGAAAAGAGAGACAAAACTGTACCTCCGAGGTAAAACTTTACTACAATTACCAGCCTCAGAAACAGCAGATTTACATAAATAAATCAAACACACACCAATACACACAGGATAATCCTCTAACAAGGTCTGTGTTGTTATTATGGTGAGTGCCTGAGATTCTGCTTTATTCTTTTGTGTAAAGAAACTAATCAAAGATTGTTAAATAAAAAGTTCTTTACTGGAAATGTTTAATACATGTGTAGTTCAGTGAGTTATTTTTTTTAAAGATCCTTTCTGACCTTTGTTTTGCTTTGAAACAGGATTTCGAGTTAAAGTGGACTTTATCCTCAACATGAACGGAAGTTTTAGAGGTACCTATCGATCCGGACCCTTGGATGACGACGTTATTGTACGAAAGTGCTTTCGAAACGTCTCCTTATCTGTAAGTGTACAGGAATGTGGTTTAATAGAGAAACTTTATTAAAGATTTTCCCACTAGAAATACTTTGTGCATATGTTTACGAAGTCATATACCACAGCCTAATTGAGAAGATATATTCGTTGGAGATGAATAATAAGCGTACACACACACACACACACACACACACACACACACACACACACACGTAATTTTGAGCATGAGCTCATACACAACAACTGAGAAACACTTGCGCTGTAGCCTTAAAATAGCTCCACGCCGCTCTTGCTAGCCTAGATACTCGAGATACTTGATCTGTGCGATCCGAGGATTCCAAGAAAATCATAGAGCTGGATCATCGCATGAAAAGTGCAATCGCTCTACAGGATCACAGAGAAATCTATTCAGAGTATTCTGATTTCAGTGTATTTGACACATAAAACGTTTGCGGCCTGTAGTCAGAAGGAAACAGCAGATTTCAGCCTGAGGTTGTTGTTTTTTTTGTACAGGAAAAATCTTCCTTATAACAAAGTAAGCTTCCTGATTGTCGTTTGTATCTGGATCGTTAATGGATTTTATACCTATGTTAAAACATGAATATATATAATCCAACAGCTACACTGTATTGACAAAAGTATTGGGACACCTGACTATTCCAGCCCTATGTTCAATTCAATTCAATACATTTTTATTTGTATTACGCTTTCAACAATGAACATTGTCGCAAAGCAGCTTCACACAGATAATGTGGTGATTAAAAGTGAAGATGTTCTTTATAAGTGTAAGTTTGTCCCTGATGGGCGAGCTGGTGGCGACTGTGGTGAGGAAAAACTCCCCGAGATGGCATAAGGAAGAAACCTTAAGAGGAACCAGACTCAAGAGGGAAACCCATCCTCATCTGGGTTGCACTGAATGCACCAAATGTCCTATGTGCTTCTTTCCCAAACTGTTAAAACACACAATGGTATCGGACGTCTTTGGATGCAGTAGCATGAAATTTTGTCCTTCACTTAAACTAGGAGACCCGAACCTGTTCTAAAGGAATCACATCTTTATTGCCAAGTATCAAGTTGCATGGACGAGGAATTTGACATGGTGTGCTATGCTGTAAAAATAGAAAAGAAAAAATATATAAAAACTAGAAAAATAAAATAATGAACTAATAAATAATAATAAAGACATTAACTATACAGTTTGTCCAGGGTATGTAAAGGGAGGCAGTGCAAATAATAATAATGTAAATGGGGCAGTAAATCGTTTTTCCCGAATAAGTCCAAGGTGCAGGGCTGCATTATAGCCAGCTCCATGAAGATCTGCTTTCCATGGGTTGGAAGATGTAGAAGATCTCCTGCTAAAGGGCTGCAACCATACAGAACATAAATGACTGTGAAGGCTGACTGCACCCCAAACCTCCTCACTTTCTCACCTTCATCAGTACCTTTTAGACTTTACTAACACCTTTGAATGAATCTCCACAAATCTTCACAAAATCCAGTGGAACATCTTCCTCTGAAAAGTGGAGGATATTATAAGGAGACTAAATGTGGAATGGGATGTTCAAAAAGAAGCACATACCATTTAGGTTTCCACATACTTTTTTTGTCCATATAGTGTATCTCTGAACACTGATTCAAACTCCATGAGCACCACTAAGTCAGTATGTTCTCCTAAAAGAACCTCTGATCCAGAAAGTTTCATCTAAAATGACTCGTGTAAAATTTTTTACCGCACTTCTCCTCGTTTTTAGTATTTTCATCTCGTGCATACATATACACGATGCAAAACTTTCCAAAACGACCAAATGTTTGGATGTAAAGCTTCTCAGAAAATGGAAAAGCTGCCATTGTGGTTGGTCGAGAGTTTCCAAGGACTATAACCGAAACCTCGAGGAAAAAAAAAACCCCGTTCGAGGTGCAGGACATGAATACGGAGGAGTTGCACAAGGTTTTGTGAGTAGTCTACACTTTTTTTCCTTGTTTACCCAATCGAGCAGTTTGACCACTGTGCATTCTAGCTGTGGTGTAAGACGGTAAACAATCAATAATAGCCTGGAGGATCGACCTGTATTTACTAAACAGTACACACTGCTGGTAAGACACTTCTCTAAAACCGAGGGATTGATCATGAGACAAAAAACAACAACAAAAAGTGCAGTGTTTTTGTAATAAGAGAAAAAGAAATAAAAGAAAAAAATGTAAAAGAAATAATCATGGATCATGGGCTGCTCTGATATCAGAATATGAGAACGACCCACTCTGTGAGCTGTTCAATGATCCTTATATGTTAGATTTAGAATGGGTTTTATTGCAGTGTGTGCACTCTAGGATAGATCAGGATGCCATACACAAAATATATCAATCTTGTACACAGATATGTGCAAGTGGAAAGAAGTGCATTAAAATCTTGGGAAAACTAAGGAAACCAGTTGCTGAAGTTGGGAGAGGCATGTTGTTCCATATTTGTCTAAAACAGGATTCTAGCTGTTTTACAGTTCTGGGTGTTCTTTGTTGTGTTTTTCGTTTCATGATGCAAGTTCAGCACCTGTACTCTTCTACTATAAAGTCGTTATTGTAATAGATAGTAAGCATTTTCTTGCTAAAATATGCAAGGCCTGCCCTGAAAAAGAAATTTTTTGAATTGATAATTTAATATGTTGCTGTATAACCAGTATATACCGTTCAGAATTGATGGAGTCTTTCCAAATGTGCAAGCTGCCCATTTCACAGCCACTAATCCTCTTTAATCCCCTTCTGAGTATAAAAGAATATATACCGCATGTATCTAATATTGCATATGAGTTTGGTTACAGTGTAAGTTAAAGTGTTTTAATAAGGTGAATTGTCTGAGAAAAAAAACTATTTTGTGTCTTGAAGTTCTACTGCTTTGTGTCAAACAACAAAATAAGTCCTTTTAGACCAGCTGCTAGGCAGGGAATTGATTTTGCATTACTTGGTTTAAAATTTTGGGCTTTATATTAGTAGCAGGTCTGTGCTTAATTCATCGCCTCCTCAGTGGTGACTCAAAAGAAAAAACAGAAATAGGAAATTACAAGCAAAGCAATATTATACCAACTCTTACTTAACTGTACCTCTGGTTAAATAGTGAATGTACTGTCAGTGAGTCTCATACTACAACATTAAAACAAGCCATACTCAAATATTCATAAAAATACAACGAGTAATAATAAAAATAGAGATTAAAACATTGTAATACATTGATTATTTATTATTTAAATATAATATAAATCATGTTAATAGACAATTCAAAATCTGGCAATATAATAGAAAGAAAATTTAAGCTTAAAATGAGTCATAAATAAAACCAAAAAGACGTAATAGGTTTAATAATTCTCCATTTGCTGTTATAATAAGATCCAGTCTTCTGGGAAGATGTTCCACTAGATTTTGCGGAGATTTTTAGCGATTCATTCACGTACTGATGTAGGTGAATAGGTGAGGAGGTTCTGGGGTGCAGTCAGTGTTCACATTCATTTATGTTCAATAGGGTTGAAGCTCTATAGCAGAAGATCTTCCACATCATCCAACCCATAGTAAGCAGGTCTTCATGGAGCTGGCTTTGTGCATAGGTGCATTATTGTTCTGGAACAGGTTTGAGTCTCTTCGTTTAAGTGAAGGGAGAATTTCGTGCAGCATCCAAAGACATCTGATACAAATGTGTGTCTACAACTTTGTGTAACAGTTTGGAGAAAAACACATCTGGCTGGAAAAGTCACGTGTCCTAATACCTTTGTCCGTACAGGGTATAAATCTTAAACAAAGCCATTAATTAGTAGGTTGTACAGACAAACATTAACTCCTAATTCCTCATGCAAATGACTAAAGTCTATCTACAGATAATGCAATCACTAATCAGAAAGCACAATCGATCAATCAGATAGATATTCTCTGTCCTGAGAGTATCTGCTAATCCTTTTTTGGTGTAGATCCGGGTAAATGAAACAGAAATAAGCAGGAACTTTGTATCCTTCATTAGCATTGATGAGATTAGCAAAATTTATTGAGCCACACTACCTCATTTAGTCTGTCACTCTGAACCACATACATACACCCATCACACTGCTGACTCTCCGTTCATCCTGAATGATTTGTATGGTTTGGGGGTGGCGCATTGTTGTGGGAGTTTGGAGCCATGGGAAAGGGGTGACAAAACGACTCTTGCCTAGAGTGCAAAAAACTCTGGAAAAAGCCCTGCATTAACGTTAGACTAAAAAGCCTTAAAAAATGCTGGGAGACACTTCACGCGGGGAAACGAGATCTTTTGTAAACCAGAGTCGCAGATTCTAGGTAGAGATTGGAGTCGTACCTTGACGTGGCAGTTTCATTACCCTTCTCATGACATCACTCTACCTATAACAAAGGCTTTATTATATAAATAGAAATAATTTGAGTGGTATTACCCAATGATAACCAACAATCCTGTTGCTGTTATGATCTACCGTTTTGGGAATTTGGGTATGTCAGATGCATCAATGGTAGGGAAGGAGAAGATCACATGGTAGTCGCCACCCTCCAGAAAAGCTTCACAATAAGTCCTAATGGGGAAGATACCATAGTACAACAGACACTCTGGCCAGGAACCATATATCCCCCAGGAGAATACACTATAATACAATTTTGCATTCATTTAAACTTGGAAACCCAAACATGTTCCAGCATGGCAGTGCCCCTGTGCAGGAAAAGAGCTCCATGAAGATCTTGCATTACATGGTTTGGAGAGAAAGATCCTGTGTGGCCTGCTATAGAGCTCTTATGGAGGCATGACACCATGAGGGACCCTGCCATCACCTCAGCCTGCAAACAGCCTAAATACCTGGTCCCTAGAGTAACACATCACTCTACTAGATATCACAGTGCAAAAAAGTGCAGTGGGAAAAGAACTGTCTAAATATAAGAAATAAAAGCATGATTTAAAAAGATAAAGACTGTAAACATGTAAGATAATTACACCTGGTAGGATTATTTTTTTGAAAAGAACAAAATGTCTTAAAATGAGCAATAAAACACTTATTCCAGGTAGTCAATTTAATTTAATTATCTCAAAACAAGCTTGTTAATTATTTTTTTTTTTAACAGTTTGCTTTTCTTCATCTGTGTGAAAACATCTGAGACAAAGCATTGAAACTTAAAAACAAGATTACCATTAAAATCAAGATAAAATATACATGAGTACAGTCAACAGCAGTTTATTCAAATGAAGATGTTCCTGTAACACACAGTAGTTCTGATACAAACACAAAGCAAAATCATTACTTGCTGCTTCTTAAAATACTTCAACTTATTGCAACATAAAACATTATTGAATAAACATTATTTGTATTACTGAACACTAAAAATATATTCAACATGAGAACTGAAATCAAACTACAGAACAACTTATAAGTACTTAAAAATAATAACCAACCTGATAATGAAAGAGTGTGGTGATGTCATACTGCAGATGTTTATCATTTGTTATTAGATTGTAAATAAATGTGTTGGTGTTGACATAAATCAAGCATTTGTAATAAATAATACTAATGAACCTAATTGTGATTGAGCATTTTTTATTGGGCAACCTTAAAACCAGTTTTTACAGTAATTATATAAATTCTTAATAGATACAAGGCCACAAATAATGTGTTAGGTGTTAATTGAGCTTAATTTCTAGTTAAAATATCTAACTTTAAACTTTAAGTATGAAAAGAAGATAAATAATTTTGAAACAATCTCTTATTTTATCCTTAAAACAATAAGATTGTAAGTCTTGACTAGATATTTGCAGTGCAAAAGCATTTCTTTCTCATGGATAGTACTTAAAGACATGCTCGTTGTATATCTCCTCAGTTGCTCCACTCTTCTGGGAAGGCTGTTTACTAGATTTTGGGGTTTGGCTGTAGGGATTAGCAATCATTCAGCTACAAGAGCACTAGTGAGCTCAGGTATCGATGTTGGGTTCAGTCAGTTTTTCAGTTCATTACAGGTGCTCATTTGGGTCTGGTAGGTCATGACTCCATGCAGGACACTTATATGATTCCACTCCAACCTTCACACACCATGTCATGGAGCTCACATACTGGAAAAGTGTTTCTCAGTTCCAGTCAAAGGAAAATGCTTTCAATACCATAGCAAGATGAAGAAGAACCACATATTGGTAGGATGGATCATTTAATGAAGCATCAAACACCAATATTAACAAATAAGCATTGAACAACACCAGGAAATCATATATGAGGCGGTATTAAAAAGTTTCGAGACTAATAATAACTAACTGGTGCTTTTCTGACCACATGCGTTACCACCTTTGGTTAGCAACAAAGAACAAATGTAAAATTCTGCATGAAACCGGGGCAAAACTTCCACACAGACGTTTAACATGACATACTTTTGACATACGGCGATGCTGCAATGAGTCGTGTTTTGAGTGGCTTGTGCACTTAGAGAGCGAAAGAACATCACCAGAAGATGACGAGAGATCAAACGAGCTCAACCCCCCCGAAAATGTCAAAACCATTCAGCAACTTGTGCATGATAATCGTCGGAGAACAATCCACATGATCTCACTTGCATACCCACCCTACTCGTCAGATTTGTGGACTTCGCCCTCTTCCTGCAGATGAAGATGCAGCTTAAAGGTTGCCTTTTTGACACCATTACGGAGATCCAGTGCGAATCACAGAAGGTGCTCTTCGAAAAGAAGACTTCCAGGACACATTTCAGAAGTGGCAGGAATGCTGGGGGCGCTGTATTGCTGTGCAAGGTTACTATTTTGAAGGTGATAGGGTGCAAACATAGATAAATAAAGTACTTTCTTAAATCTTGTTACTTTTTGATACCACCTTGTAGTAATAAAAACACACTTATCCATCCATGGATAAAGAGCAGTGAATTCCTTCTGATTCGAACCATGCTGAGTGAGATGTCAGTTCAGACTCTGCACTCATCCTTGCAAGTTCAAGCCTGTGACAGAGCATACCTGACACAAATAAAGCTCCCTGATGTTCCTCTTGGCAATCGACCCCATCGGTCTCGTGCGGTAATCTGTTTATTAAAATTTGTCCCACTATCTGCTGTCACGTCTGTGGATCTCGAGTCTGTCATGATGTTTAATAGCTGGTTCCGAACACTGCCGGCTGTAACGCTGATGGCATTTTAACATCTAATCTGTTCACCTTAAAAACATTACAGCGACGAATGTAAACGGTAATCTGCGCTGTTATGGAGCTCCGTGGAGAGAGTTGCTTGGAGGAAGCCTTCATTAAAGTTGTTTTCCTGCAATCGTGGTTGCGTACAAGGCCAAGGTTAATTAATAAGTTTTGCTTTTGACTAGAGACACTTGGGTTTGCAGTGAAGTATTGTAACAGATCTTAAATCTCAACTCATGTAAATGATTGTATTTGGTTGCTTTTAATAACTGCATCAAGCTTACGACTCAGTGACATGACCAAATTGTTGGTTCCTTTTTTTTTTTTTTGGTTTCTATGCTTTTTCCTGACTTTCTTTTTGTTGTTATGTATTTGGGGTGGGGGAAGAGGGTAAATGGGGTTCTCCTTTCCATCCTTTTGGCCAAGCTAAAACTTTTGCCTTTCCTCAATCTTCTTTGTTTTGCCGAACAATGACGTTCCTCTAAATTAGATTGGACGCATTTCTTAGTAATTTGACAGACAGATGTTTTCGTACACTTCAGAATTCTTTCTGCTGCTACCATAATTAGTTCCATCATCAATAAAGATTAGTGAACCTGTTCCAAGAGAAACCATGCAAGCCCAAGCTTGCAGCATCTCTACTATTTTTCACAGATCAACTTGTGCCCTTTGGTTCATAAGCAGATCCTTTCCTTCTCCACTCTTTTGGTCTTTCTATCACTTTGGTTGAGGTTCATTTTGGGCCCATAACTTTTGTGGCCCCTTTTCTGTGTTTCTCTATATTGCAAATTCTAAGCTGGTCTTCAGATTCTTCTGCGAATGAGCAGGTTTGTATCGTGTGATATGGCCGCTATATTTCTGCTCATAAATTTAAAAATGGCATTTTCATCAAAAAAAATGCTCCACATACACACTTTCATTTTCAATCTTTCTCCCCCCCCCAAAAGTGGCTTTTCCACACTGAAAGGTCTGGAAACGCTCACGTCCCTGAACTGTGCACAAGCAAAACGTAAGACACTTCCACCTGCGTCATTTCCGCCTGGGGTTTCTTTACTTTAGCGCTTCTTAAAAACGTTGCGCTGATAACTAAAAATGTGTCATTGTTTTCAAAAAACCTAAGTTTTCAAAATTATCCACTTTGGAAAGCATTTTTAAAACGCTACATTTTCTTTGACTGAAAACTCCATCTCAGTGTGGACAAAAATATGTTTTTAAACAAAACGCATTAGCGTGGATGTGGCCAAAGTGTCAAATGGTGGATTGCATCATCTTCACTTGGCTCTCAGACTGTTCATCATCAAGATCATCCAAAGGCTCTGATTTGTTTTTACCTTCTTTTTCTTCCATAGCTCTCTGGTCTTTGTGTGGTTTATCCTTTTTCAACAACAAATGCAATCTTCACAGGAGGCAAAGACCCAAGAGGTATACATTCAGAGAGAACAGGATACACCAGCCACATGTTCCAATATTTTTGCACAGCTAAAATTGGGTGGTCTGACACAAAATGTGCAAAGTTCAATGACATTCAACACATCAACATAGTGTAAAGATTTTTGAATCTGTTCCAATAGTATTGGATGGGGCTGTGTAGTGTATAGGATTAGGACCAGATTTAACAATATGAACTCAACAATGAAAACAGTGCTCAAATTAAAAGGTATGACTGAGAAAACTCTGAGATTGTTAATACCATTCATTATTTAACACCTACAGTAGGTATACACATAATGACATGTTATGCTCTGAGGTAAAATGGAGAAAGGATCATTTTCTTTTCTTATGCTTGGTACCAGTCATGCCTGCGACAAGCTAAGACATTAAGCACTGTTTATGAGTACGGGATAAGTCGTACATCCAACAAAAAAAAAGAAAAAAAAAGAGACATTACAGTATAGCCAAGTGTCGGATCATTCCTAATGAGACCTTGTGCTTCAGAACACAACGGGTGGAGATTAAAGCTGTGTGTAATCACGTCAAGCTTTTAGTTAGAGACACAAACACACTTCTCGGATATGGTGTCATTCAGATTGTGGGAAAGTATGACGGAGAGAAATATTGGTATTACATGCGTCATAACCACAGGCTTGTGAGAACCGTCTGATTCATTCCTGGTTTAATGTGGAATATTATTAATTAGACGACTGATTTTTTTCAGTTTCATGACCACTGAAACTAATCTAGAGGAGCAATAGGGCTAATTCTGCAACAGGTGTCATCAATCCCAACAAGCTAGGTTATGTACACAGCATTCAGACACGATGACTTGGACTTCCTAAAAAAAAACCCTGCAGTGAAGTCAGGGTGGAGCCAGAGTTTCTGAAGGTTACATAATAATCCGTTTATAAATCAGAAGAGAGAGCGAAAGAGAGATCAGAGGAAAAGTAGGGTGAGAAGTAGTAGTACATGCTTTCATGTTCCTTCATGTTTGAACACTTCATAAAGGAATGGAATCTCAATCTTATTATAATGAGGAAAATTCTCAGGATTATGGAGAAAACTATGTAGCTTCTAGAAGTTTCTCTGACTGGCTGAGGTAAGGACATGAGATCAGAACATGCCGTTCTCGGTTCATCAGAAGATCGGCGACTCTGAGAGGACACTCCTCTTACTCTTTTATGACCTGCTCAGAAATCAATTCACTTTTTAAATTCAAATTAACAACAGATGTCACAGACATCCAGAATCAAGACTGACAGGCAAACCAGAGGCAGCGGTGGCAAGCAAAGGCACACTGATGCCCTCTGCCCAGTGGTTAGGATGTTGGACTTCTGATCGGAAGGGTGCGAGTTCAAATCCCAGCACCACCAAGCAGAAACCTTAAGATTTTGAAATTGCAAGTTGTTCTAGATGCCATTAATGTGATCTAAACGGCAGGACACGAGTTGGAAATTCATTAGGCATCAAAGGGCCACATTTCTATTTTAAGAATTCTATTCACCAAGACGTTCTTCACTCGCACACCTGACCATGAACCACTAATGGTATGAAAATTAAAAACAAAAAAGGTCTTAATGGTAATCCCACCCCTTTATTGTCTATCCTCAAGGCAGAACTGGCAAGATTACCTCAGGATTTTCTCTCAAATAATTTACCTCAGCATGCTACCTCATTTTATGAATATGTTACCTGAGCATGGTACACATATTGAGATATTATCTAATGGGACACCTGACTTTTGTTAAAAAAAAAAAAAAAAAGGAGACCCAAACCTGTTCCAGTATGACAATACCCCTGTGCACAAAGCCAACTCCATGAAGATATGCTTTACACACTTTGGAGTGGAAGCTCTCCTGCTATTGAGATGTTTGTGTACACCTGAGCATAAGCTTTCTGAACATCCCATTCCACATCTGGTCTCCATTTGCTGTTATAATAACCTCCACTCTTCTGAGAAGTGGTTTTCATTAGATTCGTTCAGCTACAAGCGTGTTAGCAATGTCAGGTATTGATGTAGGTGAGGAGGTCTGGGGTGCAGATCAAGTGAAGAGAAAATGAAATGTTACCGCATTCAAGGACGTCCTATAAAATTGTGCCTCAGATTTTGTGCTAACAGTTTGGGGAAGAAACTCTGGCTGCTAGATCTGCATATATACGCTATGTGAAATGAGATCTTCTGACCTGGGATAAACACAGGACAAATTTATTATAAAAACACCATTTAATAACTATAAGTATCTATGTGAAATGTCACCCAATAGTATATTTTACTGATAACTTTATTACAAAAATATAAAATCAAAATAAATACATTTCAATGCTTTGCTACTTTGTAAAGACATTTAAAGACGGTCATTTTAAGCAAATTTATGTGAAATGGTAACGCTTTAAAGTAAGATTCCATTTGTAACATGAACCAAAGTTAATAATTGCTTTGGAAGTGTTGTTTATTGTTAGTAAATGTTAAAATTAACAAACCCAAAAAATTTTTATGTACTGTGGGGGGGATGTTTTCACTCTTACTTTGGCCAAAACTTTCACTGTATTTCAGCAAATGGGAAGATTTTTGGTGACAAACCTTAATTTAACATCAATTTTGGAAATATAATTTTTTTTTTTTTTTTTTTATAATAATACACTGCCCTTCACTACCCTTTTGTTATGTTTAGGATCAGAACATCCACTAAAATAAAAACTGCTGTAAAAAATAAAAAGCGAATTTTTTCTTTTTTAAATCTGTTATCCTCATTTCTGATCAAAACTTCAGGAATTGCTATTGCATGCCTTATTGCCTGTTTGTGAATACTGCTGAAAGCTGCTGAAAGCTGTAAATTTCCCATTGGGATGAATCTATCTATGAAATGCTCGTCTTTTCTTGATGATAAATCCAGTTTGAAACCACCGTAAAATCATTTTCCATTTGTTCTGTACAAAATCTACCATCAACTCCTGTGAACATAATTTATTAAAAACTAAAAATGAAAGAAAAACCTCAAATAAATTGAGCAATGGTACAAAAATAAAGGATTTATAAAAAAACAAAAACAATGCTTGTTTACAAATGTGTGTTCAGCTTTTACAGCAGGACTCGCAGCATATCACCTGGTGGGCTTTGCAAATGTATTTGCCGCAACAGATACAAGTGGTAATAGTTTTTTTTCTTTGTTTTGTGCACCTTATGCAAAGTCCCCTCTTTATCCCCGAGCTGTTGGTGTCTACTGATGTCTCCTTGTCTGGAGTGGCAGAAGACCGGATCTCTTTTACCAGTGCAGCTGCAAATGGTGAGCGAGGAAGGCGCTCTCTCTTCAACATTTCAGAAGAGACCAGAGCACTTCCCAGCTCTTCCAGGAAACGTCTCCTCCTACAGCGCTTTTTTTTGTTACAGGAGGGCTGCACAGCTTTGAAGATGACGTACGCGTTAGATGCCGAGATGTCAATCATATTCATGAATAATGTTTGTGACCAATGTTTGGCCCTCGTTCTGCAGCTGTAGGTGCTGACAACCTACAAAAGATAAAAGAACAGTCCTTTCATTCTAAAGCTGCACATGGCAATGAGAATATTCATGCACCTAGTAACAAATACGTAATGGCCCATACCTTAGCTAGAGTTTTGAAGACACCCTTACAGCGGTTGTAGTAGGTGAAGATCTCCGGCTTCTTTTTTAGTCCCTCTGTCAAGTCCGCTTGTCGGTGCCTTGTACTGATGAGGACCACGTTCTTCCCATGTTTTGGAACGTAACTCACTGCCGTGGTGTTCTTTGTGAAGGCGAAGATGGAGGAGAAGGGAGCTCGTTCTTTAACCTGCAGCAGCTTGGGTGGCAGCTCTGGGTTATTATTCCTGATCTTCCCAACCAAGGTTTTCTTCTTCTTCAGCAGCTTCTGACCAAGTGAGTAGGAGGTAAAAAAGTTGTCGCAAACGACCGTGACACCCCGGAGTTTTTTTGTCATCTCCAGGATGATATGCTTGCCCTGGTCCACCTCTGTGGCATCGTCGGCCTTTCCCATGTTAACGTCACACTTCCAGGCATACGATGTCGCGACATCGGTGGTCACCCACATTTTAAGACCGTATCCGCACGCTTTTTCCGACCTGCACCTGCCTTTGAATGAAACAAGCTGCTCATCCACTGTGACATCTCTCCCGGGAGTGAATAGGAGGGGAAGGCGTTGCGTCCACATGTCCCACAGGGATCTGATGGGGGCGAGCTTGTCGTCTCGAAGACGTGCCGATGTCTGCAGCTCGTCGTCAAAACACAGGCTTCCGTTAATTTCGCAAAATCTATTGAAAGACATGGTGGCTCTGAAAATCGGACGACCACTGTGACAATTCCACAAACTGCGCTTGGACTCCCCTCTGGACCGGTACACTCCAGCCAAAATCAGTAGCCCCATGTAGGCACGGAAATCCGAGGAGTCCACCGCGTTCCAGTTTTTCACTGTGCGCTGCCCGTTTAGGTTGGTCATTCTGACAACGAGGTCAAGCATCTCCTCTGTGAAAAAGAGGTCGAACGCAGATTCCACGTTGGTGACGCTCGAGGTGGCGTAACCCGTCGGCCCTGGAATCACGCCTGTGTCAGGCTGCACGAAGGGAATCGTCTCCTCGTTGGTGGGAAACCACACCTGGTTGTTTTTCGCAACCCATCCAGATCCATGATCCTCTGATTCATCATAGCTTTCACTTGAAGAAGAGGACGATGAGGATGACGCAACACAATCGGACTCTCCTGATTCGCTGCCTGAGGAGGAACATGACATATCAGGCAGCTCGCTGGAGGGGTCCTGCTGCATGCTCGTTTCCATGACGTCGGTACACGTGAATTGCAGCAAGCAAGCAATCACGGCATCACGTGATCAGCAGGACAGCACGCACGGGTTTAATTCACTCACTTTGTTTAGTTCTGTATTTCCATAAGACGTTCATAAACTTACACACGAGACAGCACGTGCATAAACTTACACACGAGACAGCACGTGCATAAACGTACACGCGCACACTTACTTTGTGTTTACTCCGTGCAGGGGCTGTAGTTCTTAGAGC
Organism: Silurus aristotelis; assembly: GCF_946808225.1. Lineage (NCBI taxonomy): Eukaryota > Metazoa > Chordata > Actinopteri > Siluriformes > Siluridae > Silurus > Silurus aristotelis. Next base: position 28,275,028 of record NC_139580.1, read on the forward strand.
TGCAGTGCAGATCCTTGTTTTTTTGTTTTTTTTTTGATAAATCAAGGTCGCAAAGATCTCAACATCTACAATAATCCCAATAAAATTGAAACCGCTTCCGTCTAAACTGAAATTAAAAGATTACGTCCCTATTCTGCGCATGCGCACATAACACGCTTCGAACCGCGATATTTCCGCCCGCCGTTTTACTTTCCGCCTTTTCTTTTTCAAATTATACATACCCAAAGCAAGTAAGGAAGTACATACACGATACAGGACAAATGCGAAAAGGAAACGCTTAAACAAAACATCAAACAAAACAACGCTTCCGTCTAAACTGAACCCGCAATGAAGACTGAAAAAGATTACGTCCCTGTACTGCGCATGCGCACATAACAGGCTTCGATATTTCCGCCCGCCGTTTTTTTTAACCCACCACCCCCCTTCTTTTCTATTTTCTCAAATTATACCAATGGCAGGCCGTGCATTTGGTACGTGGGCCTTCAGTGGGGATTTACCCGACTTAATCCACCTCTTAATACCCCCATTATCACGTCACAATTATAGTAACCATCAATACAATGCAAAAGCGCAATATAACAACGCGTGGCATTACAGAGAGAGAGACATGTTCTCATATGGAGGGTGAATACCATTTTACTAAAGCAAGAAACCCAGTGAAGACTCCAAACCTTTTCACTACAACTGCAACTGTGCCACCTACATCATCTGGAGCAGTTCAGAATCTATATTTGTCAAATAACATGGCAAAACCATAAAAATTGTAATTAAATACAACCCACTCACAGAGATGCAGAATCCAATATCCAATCAGGAGACGGAAAAATGCTGACACTATTCTGGGCCAGCTAGCTGCTCTGTGAGGCGAAATTAAAATCTGTTTGTTTAAAGAAACAGGTCCATTGCTGATAGAGACTAAGGTAAAAAGGCCAGCAGTACTGATTGTGAAGGCCCTGGGCAGATTAGATTGACATGGCAGCACAGAGGCTGAAATCTGATTGGACAAAAAAATCTAACATCCACATACACGTACTGGAAGCAATGCAGCCAAAAGAAATGCTACGAAAAGAAGAGAATAAACTGTTGGGAATAAATAATACAAGTTCAGGAAGGAAATATTAGAATTTAGGTTGTAAATGTAGTTCAGTGATTATGATAGTGTTTAGGTGAGCAGAGAAGCCTTTGCTGGCCCAGACGGCCCGTCACCGAATTATACATAACCAAAGCAAGTGCAGAAGTACATTAAAAAAATATATTAGATACAGGACAAATGCGAAAAAGAAATGCTTAAACAAAATGTTGAACAAAGCAACACGCAAATGATAAACAAATTACAGAATGTAAACCTAAAAATAAGCGAAAACGGTTCAACAGGTTTATTTTCTTAACAGCTTTTAAGTTCTTTGAGGATGAAATAGCTTGGATATAGCTTGCTGGACTTACTTTACAAAAACAATGAATATGAGATTTAGCAATCAGTAATAAAACAACAATAATAAAAAAGGTGTTCATCATCTTTGCTGTTTACCTCTCAAATTATAGAAACCAAACAAAACATCCTTAAAAGAAGAGAGGAATCTGAAAGCAAGTTACAATTTGAAAAATATGCAGAGCCGATTCATTTGGGGCGTCACAAAAAGGAACAGCTCGGGTCTATGTCTGACTTGATTCTCTAGATATGCTTTAGCTGCAAAAAATCTATGCAAAAGTTTTAATGAAATTTTCCTCTTTAAAACTGCATAAATTTTTCTTCTTGTTTTCTCGTTATCATGACTTCATTTTCTCATGATCTTGACAAACATTGTTTCCTCGTGATCAGTACTTATTTTTTCCTGTGTATTCGGCATAGAAGCATTTTCTAGGGGCATCATTATGGATTATAACCATAACCATTATTTGCAGCGGGTGCATGAATTACAAGAAAACTCAGCCATTTTATAACATTATGCATTGCTGCTTAGGTCTTCTATAGAAACCACCAACAACCAAGAATGCATGATTATATAGCATTATGGCTGAGCAGTCAATACATTTCGGTACAATTGCAGTCAATGGGACAGAAACATCCACAAACTGTAAATGAGTGAGGAAAAAAATAAAATCTGATGCTGCACCAAAAATAACAATGCATCAAAAGTCAATGTTGTTACTAATCTTTGACATATCCAAGACTGTGATAAAAAGGTAAAAAAGAATATTGATAATAAAAAAAAGCCCTAAAAAATATGAAGTGCATCCTGAATTTACTAAAGTTTTTACTTCATGTTGCTCCAAATGGCTAAGCAGGCTGGAGAAATCGTCAAAACCTCATTGCTGAAATTAACTGGAGCTGCCTAGGACGTCCATGCAAACTTCACTACACATAAATAATACACTAATGTCCTGCAAACATTCCACAGTAAGGGGAAATCTAAGATCTAGAATAATGAGATGACTGACATGCTCAGTGAAGTAAGGAACGTTTCCCTAACCTTTAAATTGTATGAAACTATTACAAAGGAGAACAAAAAGCATTTAAAAACAATAAAAATACAGAACATTATGCACAGATCAGGAAATAGGGCTGGACGTGGAGGCAGAACATCAAATCTGGAGATCAGTAAATGCAGAGAACACGAACTAAGCTGTAGATGAGATTAAAACCGAGATTGCAGCCTTTAAATGTATTCGCACAAGACAAAATCACCAGCAACTTTCCAAGAGACATGTTGATAAATTACTAATTTACTAAATTACGGAATATTTGCCAGGTTCCTAATTGATAGAGTTCTTCCATGCTGCCAACTTTATGTCAACTCGGGATTTTTAAAATAAGTTTTGGAATGGGAAGTAGAGTAAATACAAACCTTGCTGAATGGAACATTAGCATGTTACCACGACAGTATGTTACCCAAGTACATTCCTTGGAAATGGTACCTCAGTATATTACCTTAATATGAAACGGTAGCACATTAACTAGACATGTAAGGTCCTGAGGTAACATGCCTGGGCAACTTCCAGAGGTAACCTCAGTTAATGCCATAGCCATGTTACCTCAATGTGTAGCATAGGCCTGTCATCAAGACATTAAATCAGTAAGTTGCCTAGGCACTTTACCCAAGTACATTACCTCAGTTGGTGCCTAGGCATGTTACATTAGAATGTTACCGTGGAACATTACCTCAGTCTGTTACATAGGCTTGTTACTTTGTCATGTTACATTAATATTTAACAGTGGCACATTACAATGGCATGTTACCTCAGGATCCTACCTCAGGAAGTTGCTTAGGCATGTTACTTTAGCTGGTGCATGGCATGGTACTTGGGTGCGTTACCTCAATATGTAACTTAGGCATGTTACGAAGACATTGCATCAGTAAGTTGACTAGACATTTTACACTAGTATGGTAAAAAGAATGTTCTAGAAATAAAATGTTACCTCAGTACATTACTTTAGTTGGTGCCTAGGAATGTTATCTCAGTATGTTACCTCTCCACGCTACCTCAGTTGGTGCGTAGAAATGTAACCTCAGCATGTTACCGTAGTAATTTGCTTAGGCAAGTTACCTCAAAATGTTACCTTTTAAATCACATTATTCATCTACTCTTTTTTGACCAGATTAAAAGTTCATTCACATTGAACTCTACAGGTTTATTCCTGCTGAAATCTATACAATACAGTTTTTAATTGCCTTTGAGCCATCAATTATTTTTACCATATATAACATTTACATATACAATTTGTGTTGTTTGAATGTAACACACAAATGGTGTTTTTTGGAACATGGTTGCAACGCAACTCCACGGAAGTGCTTATTCGTGTATGCCCAGATGCGGAATGCAGCAGAATAGTCTACAAGCCATCAGAGGTGAAGACACTGATGAGTTTTTCTCAGCAGTAAGATAAGAATACCAGTCCAATTCTACCACCCAAGGAGATGCAATGACACCGGAGCAGAGCCACGGAAGTGCAGCGCAGGAACAATGAGTCTCGACTGGTTATAGCTTAGAATTTCCTTTTGTGAAGTTCTTCCGCCTTCCACTTGAGGTCAGTTACGAGCTGAATTTACCGCCTTCACCGTCCTGTTGTTGACGAAATCTGTCTTCCTGTAACCAGCCTGTAGCATATGCACACAAATTAAACAGTTACACCCACACACCCACACCCACACAGCAAGACAAAAGTTTATAAACATTCTTTTATAAAACAAACAAACCACCTTTTTGCAGCATGACTTGCAGATTGTCTCAGAACCATTATATCATGATACACAGTAAATTATGTAACTTTTGTAAGGTATGTTCCCAAGCACCTTTTTTTTTTTATACATTTGTATATATAGAAAATGTAATTTATTTTTAAATTATATTTCATTAGATTTATTTTTCCTTGTAATCTGAAGCAGACTCTAGCAAAATAATTTCCTCGAGTTCTATTTTTACCTAGCTTTATTTTTCTATACCTAGCCTTTTTTTTTTTTACCTTACCTAGCCTTTACTTACCTAGCCTTACGTTACTTAGCCTTTCTTTACCTTACCTTAGCCTAATCTTAATTTACCGATCCTTACCTTACTATTCTAATCTTACCCAGCCTAACCTTACCTTACCTAGCCATACCTTACCTATTCTTATCTTACCTAGCCATACCTTACCCATTTTTATCTTAGCTAGCCTTACCTATTCTAATCTTGCCCAGCCTTATCTTACCTTACCTAGACTTATCTTACCTAGCCTTACCATACCTAGCCTTTCTTTACCTTACCTAGCCTTACCATATCTTACCTAGCCTAATCTGAATTTACCTAGCCTTACCTTACCTAAACTATTCTTATCTTACCTAGCCCTACCTTACCTATTCTTATCTTACCTAGCCTTACCTTTCCTATTCATACCTTACCTAGCCTTCTTATCTTACGATACCTTACCTAGCCTTACCTTACCTATTCTTACCTTACTATACCTAGCCTTTCTTTACCTTACCTATTCTAATCTTACCTTATCTTGCCTTATCTTACATTACCCAATCTTACTTTGCCTTGCCTTGGGTTCTTGATATGATATTTTGATATTGTATGTTGACATCGATATGATATTGATATGATATATTAAATCATTCCACCCTTAATTGCACTAATGTAAAACCCTGCGGTTTTACCAACCTTTAAAACTACTTATTTTTATTATTTCCTTGATTCCATCTCAAGTGAAAAGTATTCTGTAGGTCTTAAATTGGAGAAATCTTGGTTCAAGAAAGAGCCCAGAATAAATCAATATGGACCAGATTCCAGATGCACCAGTTGTCCTAATATAACACATTTGCAATATATAAATACAATATACTTGTTCATATAAAATAAGTGGCTTAAACTTTAAACTCACTGACCTTCTTGTAGCTGCCATGAAGCTCAGAATGTCTCCAGAGTGTGTGCAGGAGAACACTAGCAGCCTGGCCAGCATTTGTAGATCCATGCCTACACAGTGACAAAAACAGACAAACAATAAATATACATTTAGGCTTAGGGATTAATTATGGTACACTAATGTGAAACTGTTTGTTCTGTTGCCTGCATTTTAATCATTAAGAAGAGAGTTGTTTTCAGCAAACAGATCCCTGTGATCTGAGATGAAGAAAACAACAAGCATTGCATTTGCATTCATGGCCTGGAGCATAAGAGAGTTTTGACAAATAGCAGATCTTTTTCACTGATTTCATATGAGCTGCAGAAGTTGGCACTGTTCAACAGCAAGTCTGATGTGTGTAACAATGAGTATGGAAATCTCTGACACCAAAGACAAGACAGATTATTTGGGAACTCTTAACCTGGAGTTCAGCAATGACATGAAATCAACATAGCTGCCTACAGCATGAACCGTAAACACAACACTTTTGAAACCAATCACTGGATAGCCATAGCTATATTTAGACAGATCACTATATTCATTCCAGAGTGAAATTTAACACACGTTTTTGCATGTTAAAACTGTCACTCATCATGGTTAGCTAACTCACTTGGTGCTTAAAAACAAATATTGAGGGGTGTGTTTTTCCAGCACTGTAGCTGCAACACCATTTCAAACCATGTTTATTTTGAAGCAAGACAATGGATAATTGTGGACAACTGACCGTAAGATTAGTGTGTTTTTTTTAACGTTCCATTCCACATGTACTTCTTATTTGCTGTTATAACACTGTGGGAATTTACAGACTGCCTCAACCCAGATTCCACACCAAGATAAATCGGAATGAGTTCATCCACAAAAAGGCTTCAATATAACAAAAGTATTTATGTAGTTGTTCCTAACACACCATTAGGGTTGCACAAGCCAGTTCACTCTTAGTGTCGGTCTCAAGCCTGGATAAACAGGGAGGGTAGTGTTAGGAAGGGCATCCAGCGTAAAACATGTGCCAAATCAAATATGCGGATCAAAAATAAGAGTTTAATACCGGATCGGTCGATGCCCGGGTTCCCAACAACCGCCACAGGTATCGTTAGCCAACAGGGTACTGGTGGAAATTGGGCTACTGTTGGCTGAAGGAGTAAAAGGAGAGGAGGAAGATGTATACAGAGACAGCAGGAAAAGGAGAAGTGTAGGAGAGTGGAGGTTCGGGTTGGTACTTTAAATGTTGGCACTATGACTGGTAAAGGGAGAGAGTTAGCTGATATGATGGAGAGAAGAAAATTAGATATGTTGTGTGTTCAGGAGACCAAGTGGAAAGGCCAGGAACATTGGAGGTGGGTTTAAACTGTTCTTTCATGGTGTGGATGGAAAGAGAAATTGTGTAGGGGTGATTCTGAAGGAAGAGTACAGTAAGTGTGTAGTGGAGGTGAGGAGAGTTTCTGATAGGGTGATGAACGTGGAGCTGGAAGTTGAAGAAGTGATGATAAATGTCATCAGTGCTTATGCTCCACAATTGGGCAGTGAGATGAAGGAGAAGAAAAAATTCGGGAGTGAGTTAGATGGAGTTGTAGATGGTGTACCTACAAAAGAATGATTGGTGATTGGGGCATGTAGACTTTAATGGGCATGTAGGTGAAGGGAACAAAGGTAATGAGGAGGTGATGGGTATGTGGAAGGGCAGATGGTGGTAGATTTTGCTAAAAGGATGAAAATGGCAGTGGTGAATATTTATTTTAAAAAGAAAAAGGAACATAGGGTGACGTATAAGAGTGGAGGAAGGTGCACACAGGTGGACTATGTTCTATGTAGGAGATGCATCTGAAAGAGATTGGAGACTGTAAGGTGTTGGCAGTGGACAGTGTAGCTAGACAGCATCGGATGGTGGTCTGTAGGGTGGTTTTGGAGGCGAAGAAGAAGAGGTGGAGAGTGAGGACTGAAAGAAGAATAAGATGGTGGAAGCTGAAGGAGGAAGAGTGTAGTGTGAGGTTCAGGGAAGAGGTCAGACAGGGGCTTGGGGGTGGTGAAGAGGTGCTGGATGACTGCAGAAGTGATAAGGGAGACAGCTAGAAAGGTACTTGGTGTGACATCTGGAAATAATAAGAAAAACAAAGAGACGTGGTGGTGAAATGAGGAAGTGCTGGAGAGCATAAGGAGAAAGAGGTTGGCAAAACAGAAGTGGGATCGACAGAGTGATGAGAAAAGTAGGCAGGAGTACAAGGAGATGCGGCAGCAGGTAGAGAGGGATGTGGCGAAAGCCAAGAAAAAGACATATGAAGAGCTGTATGAGAAGTTGGACACTAAGGAAGGAAAAAAGGATTTGTAGCGATTGGCCAGGCAGAGGGACCGAGCTGGGAAGGATGTGCAGCAAGTTAGAGCAATAAAAGATGGAGATGGAAATGTGATGACTAGTGAGGAGAGTGTGGAGGGAGTTGAGCAGCTGATGAATGAAGAAAATGAGAGAGAAAGAGAGAGAGCGAGAGAGCGAGAGAGAGAGAGAGGGTTTGATCATGTGGAGATGGTAAAGCAGAAAGTGAGAGCAGCAATGAAGAGGACGAAGAGTGAAAAGTGGGTTGGACCAGATGACATACCGGTAGAAGTATGGAGATGTTTAGGAGAGATGCAGTGGAGTTTTTAACCAGATTATTTAACAAGATTTTGGAAGGTGAGAGGATGCCTGAGGAATGGAGGAGTGTGCTGGTACCAATCTTTAAGAATAAGGGAGATGTGCAGACCAGCAGGAACTACAGGGAAATTAAGTTGATCAGTCACACCATGAAGTTATGGGAAAGAGTAGTGGAAGCCAGGCTGAGAGATAAGGTGACCATCTGTGAGCAACAGTATGATTTCTTACGACAGGGTGCCGAGAGACGAGTTGTATTGTATGAGGAAGTCAGGTGTGTCAGAAGTATGTGAGGGTGGTGCAGGACATGTATGAGGACAGTGTGACAGCAGTAAAGTGTGCAGTAGGAACAACAGACTGGTTCAAGTTGGCGGTTGGACTGCATCAAGGGTTGGCTCTGCGCCCTTTCCTGTTTGCAGTGGTGATAGACAGGTTGAACAAGGTCAGACACGAGTCTCCATGGACCATGATGTTTGCGGATGATATTAATTTGTGGTGAGAGTAGGGAGCAGGTTGAGAAGAGCCTGGAGAAGTGGAGGTACACGCTGGAAAGAAGGGGAATGAAAGTCATTAGGAGTAAGACAGAGTACATGTGTGTGAATGAGAGGGAGGGTGGTGGAAGAGTGCAGTTGTAGGAGGAAGAGGTGGAGAAGGTGGAGGAGTTCAGGGGGGACATGGGGTATATCAGTAGGAGAATGCTGAGGATGGAGCCACCAGGAAGGAAGGAAAGGAAAAGGGCCAAGAAGAAGATTTATGGTTGTGGTGAGGGAAAACATGTAGGTAGTTGGTTTGAAAGAGGAAGATGTAAATCAGGAATCCAAATATAACTGTGTGCCTCAGAACGTGTGGTAACAGCATTGGAGATTAATTGGCACAGATTGTTGATTGCTGGAACTATAGGCCGATATCCAATACAAATCAATAGTTTTTCCGGATCGTGTCTGGTGCTGGAGCAGCTGAGAAGGTCCACGGTCACTATACAGGAGGAAAGCAGTCTCTATATAGTTTATATTGACTATGTGGTCAATATTTTTTCCGGCTTCTGGCCCGCTGTCATTAAAAGAGCGGCCTCTAGAGGCAAATTGCTGATGCCACATGCTGTTGATTTTGACGTGTGATTGTGTGCTACATCTTGTCTGTTAGTTCGTAGTGCATCAACTTCAGTTAACAGATAAAATTTAAATGAAATGAATGTAAAAATTGTATTATCAACCATTACCCATCATCAACCAATAGTGGATTTTACATTTCTCTACGTTGTGTAACCATGCAAAGCCACGTCATATTTTTTTTTATGTTCATGTTTTTGTCTGATATAGAGATGCACTACCTCTCTTTGCTGCTGATTTTGATGATCCTTGGAAGGATGCCGTTGTTGAGGACAGTGCGGGCATTGTGTAGGGAGGCCTGGCTCAGGTTGTTGAGAATCTGACAGACAGATGTGACCTCGGCGGTCCGCGGTCTGTCCGTGTCTGAAGTGTGAAGCATCACAACCAGCTCGGGCAACACCTCGTTAACTAGAGAGAAATCAATACCATTAATGCAATGTTTCAATTTAGACATGATACAGAAAATGTTTCTGTTCCAAAAACTGGAATAAATGCAAGCACTCTTTGGTTACTGTGCGACGCTCTGTGTTGGTCCCTCACATGAAATCCCAATAAAATAAATATTTAAAGTTTGTGGTTATAACGTGACAAAAATGTGGAAATGTTCAAGGGGTATAAATACTTTTGCAATGCACTATATCAAAGATCATGGGTAGACAGACAGATATATAATTTTATATACATAATCTTCAGATCACCAGAAAATAAAGAAATAGCCCACAGTCTTTTGGACTTCCACAGACTGTGTGTGAGCGATGTAGACGAAACGCTTACTGATATCAGAATGGAGCTCTTTGTAGCGTGACAGGTTTTTGAGCAGATAAACGGCAGCTCTCTTCACATCGTCCTCTCTATCCTGGAGCACCTTCTTTACCTGCTGCAGGCCTCCTTCTCTCTGTATGATGGTGTGGGCCATGGCTTGTGACACCTGAACACAGTGGAAAAGGGTTAGGGTCATAAGAGCAGAACACTGGAGCCCGAACTAACCTGCATTTAAGTCACTGGAAGATCTTCAAGTGATGAGAACCAGAACAGTCTTCTTCTTTCGGCTGCTCCCATTAGGGGTCGCCACAGCGGATCATCTGTCTCCATACCACCCTGTCCTCTACATCTGCCTCTTTTACACCAACTACCTGCATGTCTTCCCTCACCACATCCATGAACCTCCTCCTTGGCCTTCCTCTTTTCCTCCTACCTGGTGGCTCCATCCTCAGCATTCTTCTACCAATTCATGTCCCTCCTCTGCACATGTCCAAACCATCTTAATCTCGCCTCCCTCACCTTGTCACCAAAACATCCTACATGCGCTGTCCCTCTAATAAACTTATTTCTCATCTTATCCATCCTCGTCACTCCCAACGAAAACCTCAACATCTTCAGCTCTGCTACCTCCAGCTCCACCTCCTGTCTTTTACTCAATGCCACTGTCTCTAATCCATACAACATCGCAGGTCTCACCACAGACCTATAAACATTCCCTTTCATTTTTGCAGATACCCTACTATCACAAATCACTCCTGTCACTCTTCTCCACCCACTGCACCCTGCCTGCACTCTTTTCTTCACTTCTCTAACACACTCTCCATTACTTTGCACTGTTGAACCCAGGTATCTGAATTCCTCCACCTTCTCCAGCTCTTCTCCCTGCAACCGCACAACTCCACTGCCCTCTCTCTCATTCACACACATGTACTCTGTCTTACTCCTACTGAGTTTCATTCCCCCTCTCCAGTGCATATCTCCACCTCTCCAGGCTCTTCTCAACCTGCTCCCTACTCTCACAACAAATCACAATATCATCCGCAAACATCATAGTCCAGGGAGACTCCTGTCTGACCTCGTCCGTCAACCTGTCCATCACCACTGCAAACAGGAAGGGGCTCAGGGCCGATCCTTGATGCAGTCCAACCTTCACCCTGAACCAGTCTGTCGTTCCTACTGCTGTCCTCATACATGTCCTGCACCACCCTCACATACTTCTCTGACACACCTGACTTCCCCATACAATACCACAACTCCTCTCTTGGCACCCTGTTGTACGCCTTCTCTAAATCCACAAATACACAATGCAATTTCTTCTGTCCTTCTCTATACTTCTCCATCAACATTCTTAATGCAAATAAGGCATCTGTGGTGCTCTTCCTCGGCATGAAACCATACTGTTGCTCACAGATGGTCACCTCTTCTCTCAGCCTGGCTTCCACTACTCTTTCCCATAACTTCATGGTGTGACCGATCAACTTAATTCCCCTGTAGTTACTGCAAGACTGCACATCTCCTTTATGCTTAAAGATCGGTACCAGCACACTTTTTCTCCATTCCTCAGGCATCTTCTTACCTTCCAAAATCCTGTTAAACAATCTGGTCAAAAACTCCACTGCCATCTCTCCTAAACATCTCCACGCTTCTACCGGTATGTCATCTGGTCCAACCGACTTTCCACTCTTCATCCTCTTAATCGCTGCTCTCACTTCCTACTTACTAATCCTATACACATCCTGCTTCACCAACTCCACATCATCCAACCTTCTCTCTCTCTCTCTCTCTCTGATTTTCCTCATTCATCAGCTGCTCAAATTACTCCCTCCACCTTCTCAACACACTATCCTCACTAGTCAACACATTTCCCTCTCCATCCTTTACTGCTCTAACTTGCAGTACATCCTTTCCAGCTCAGTCCCTCTGCCTGGCCAATCGGTACAAATCCTTTTCTCCTTCCTTAGTGTCCAACCTCTTATACAGCTCCTCATATGCCTTTTCCTTGGCTCTCGCCACATCCCTCTTAACCTGCTGCCGCATCTCCTTGTACTCCTGCCTACTTTTCTCATCACTCGGTCTGTCCCACTTCTGTTTTGCCAACCTCTTTCTCCTTATGCTCTCCTGCACTTCCTCATTCCACCACCACGTCTTCTTGTCTTGCTTTCTATTTCCAGATGTCACACCAAGTACTTTTCTAGCTGCCTCCCTCATCACTCCTGCAGTAGTTGCCCAATCATCCAACACCTCTTCAACACCACTGAGCCTCTGTCTGACCTCTTCCCTGAACCTCACACTACACTCTTCCTCCTTCAGTTTCCACCATCTTATTCTTCTTTCAGTCCTCACTCTCCTCCTCTTCTTCTTCGCCTCCAAAACCATCCTACAGACCACCATCCGATGCTGTCTAGCTACACTGTCCCCTGCCAACACCTTACAGTCTCCAATTTCCTTTAGGTTGCATCTCCTGCATAGCACATTGTCCACCTGTGTGCACCTTCCTTCACTCTTATACGTCACCCTATGATCCTCCTTCTTAAAATAAGTGTTCACCACTGTCATTTTCATCCTTTTAGCAAAATCCACCACCATCTGCCCTTCCACATTCCTCTCCTTAAAACCATACCTACCCATCACCTCCTCATCACCTCTGTTCCCTTCACCTACATGCCCATTAAAGTCTGCCCCAATCACCAATCATTCTTTCCTAGGTACACCATCTACCACTTCATCTAATTCACTCCAGAATCTTTCCTTCTCCTCCATCTCACAGCCAACTTGTGGAGCATAGGCACTGATATCATTTATCATCATCCCTTCAACTTCCACCTTCACGATCATCACCCTATCAGAAACTCTCTTCACCTTCACTACACTCTTACTGTACTCTTCCTTCAGAATCACCCCTACACCATTCCTCTTTCCATCCACACCATGATAAAACAGTTTAAACCCACCTCCAATGTTCCTGGCCTTACTCCCTTTCCACTTGGTCTCCTGAACACACAGCATATCTACCTTTCTCCTCTCCATCATATCAGCTACCTCTCTCCCTTTACCCGTCATAGTACCAACGTTTAAAGTACCAACCCGAACCTCCACTCTCCTACACTGCTCCTTTCCCTGCGTCTTTGTAGACGTCTTCCTTCTCTCCTTCTCCTCCTTCAGCCAACAGTAGCCCAATTTCCACCGGTACCCTGTCGGCTAACGATACCTGTGGCGATCGTTGTTAACCCGGGCCTCGACCGATCCGGTATGAAATTCTCATTTGTGATCCGCATATTTGATTTGGCGCATATTTTACACTGGATGCCCTTGCTAACGCAACCCTCCCCATTTACCCGGGCTTGGGACCGGCACTAAGAGTGCACTGTCTTGTGCATCCATAATGGCTGGGTTATGAGAACCAGAACAGTAACACTATATAATCCAATGAGGGGTTACAGATGTAATTTCTTTATCTTATTTACATTATATAGGAATAATTTTTGTTCATACATACATAGTAAAAAAAAAAAAGGCCTTTACCTCTCCGTTTCCTGCGGTCAGGTTCTGCATGCCTCCTATAGCCGCCTCCTGCGTGAGCTGCCGATTGCTTCTAGCAAGTAGTGACAGGTACATGCGGATGGTGATGCTGCTCCACAGCCACTCCACACCGCACGGGTTGCACTTCTCCTCCAGCTGAGGGAATTCAGACTCCGAGTGCTAGAACACCCGGTGACAACAACAACAACGATAAACTTTCTCTACATATGTTGATGTACCAGTGCTCAACTTGGATCCCACTTCAAGAACATTTTGAAAATGGGACTTTGAGAATATACAACCTCTTAATCGCTATTCAAAATAACTAATCTAAATATGCAGGTTCTCCAATCGTTGAACACTTATAGGCTCTGGCACGGAGGATGTCGTGTGGGATCTATAATGATCTCAGATGTTGAACTATTTTTTTGCTCAGGAGCACCTGGTTCTTCTGACCGTATAAGACAGTAGAAAGGACATCAATCATAATCGCACACTCCGGTGCTCATGGTATTGCTCACTTTTCAGTGTTCTATATCGTTTAAGATTTATAAATCACACTCTTGATATCACCGAAATGACGATGGGTTCCGGTTTTGAGTCTGGTTCCTTTCAAGGTTTCTTCCTCATACCATCTAAGAGAGGTTTTGCCACAGTCGCCCCAGGCTGCTCATCAGGGGTTAATAAATATAACTCATTTACATAAAAAATATTTTTTTTGCACATCCTATAAAGCTGCATTAGGACAATGTCCATTGTGTAAAAAAAAAAAAAATTAAATAAATAAGTGCTACAGAAATGACCTTGATAATACACACATCTAGAAACTAATTAACGTTGGAAATTGTGAACGCTTTTGGGGAAGCACGACCAAAACCAGAAAACTTAAAGAAGACCTGTGAGAGCATGCACTCGCTCAAACTCCTCACGCAGAGAACTCAATTTATTATTCGAAAGAGAAATTTGATATGCATGTGCTACACTTTACAGCTCAAAAGTCCCTGAGACAAACTGAAATCGAGTGCATGTGGAGTTACTCCACATCGGATTCTTCACGCTTCTCCTGTTTCCTACCACTGCTCACAAACATGACGGTAGTTAAATTGGTAACTCAACATTGCCATATGAGTGTGTGAGCACATGGAGCCCTGGCATGACTCTGGCATGTATTTTGCACAATATCTAAAAATGAACTGCACACAAAACTCTCTTGGGTTATTTCTAGTCTGAGAGCACAAAAAAAAGAGAAAGACTAACATTGTCTGCTTCAGTTAATTTGGCGTTTCTTATAACCAAGCAGCCGGGTCTCTGGGTCTCGGTGGCTGTGCTCTGTCTGGACTCCTGCACCACGGGCCTGCTCGCCTCAGACACCTCACACTCGAACTGGTAGGTGAGGTTATGCAAGATGCATACGCAGTTTTCTAATGCCTAAAAAGGAGAATGCATTTGTAGATATAATATATAATATATATAATATACAGAAACGTAGTATAACTGAGCGCCGCATCACAAATAGGAATCTAATACAGTAAGAATGCAGAATGACTGTCATAACTAAAGCAAGAAAGAAAATCAAGACATTTCAATAAGTCTCCTTTCACTGCAGCCACAGCTACACCACCCCCAAACAACATCCCTAGCAGAAGCATCGATATTAAGAGCTGTGTTTCTGTGCATTAAGGTTTTCCTGGAGATTTGAAACAAAGCTTGTTTTTGTCTTTGTCTTTGTCTTTGTCTTTGTCTTTGTCTTTGTCTTTGTCTCTCTCTCTCTCACACACACACACTCACACACTCACACACTCACACACTCACACACTCACATACATACACACACACACATATACGTATGTATGTGTGTGTGTGTGTGTGTGTGTGTGTGTATATATATATATACACACACACACACACACACACACACACACACACACACACACACACACACATATACACACATACATACATATACACACATACAGTGA
>NC_139580.1:28295396-28440396 GCF_946808225.1 Silurus aristotelis
TACTAGACTTCGTCACGTAACGTATGCGTGCACTTTGTATCGTAGGTGTGTTTTGTTTGGGTTTTGTGATTCACTCCGTAACAAATTGCGCATCGTTAAAACGACAATTGCGCCGTAATCGTAGACGATATATAATAGTACACCTTTAGTGTCATCCTTGTCTTGTTAAAAACAGCTGGAACTGTTACTGGGTCCAATCCCAGTATAAGGAAAAGGGGAGGTGGCGGTGAGCTCCAACCTTATGATAGTTTTTAGTGTCTTTCTACACCCAATGTGTTCACCTGGAGATGCATTTTTTTTTACTAAAATGGGAACATCAACAGCATGGTAGAGGTTGTTTTCAAGAGAATGTGTCGTGATCAAAATATCATTTTCAGACCACAGTTCGTTGAACATAACATTTATAAATCTTCTACATTTCTGGGAAAACTGGTGGTTGTAATGAGGTCCCCTACATGGAAAATCAACATGTCTTTTTTCCTCTGATGTAATGTTTCTATACTGGGGGAGTGGAAAGTTCCAGTCTGAACATGACCTCTATTGACCTATTGGGCTTGCTGGAACGGTTTAATGAGGATGGAAATTATGGAAAATACATGCTGTGGTTTTCGCAGCTGCTGGAACACATGTAGGAGCGACATTGTAGATGGAGCAATTCGTTATCGCCGTCATCGTCAGCACCATCATCCTCAAACATCATCTACAGGGATAGTGTTTTTTGGAACAATCGTCACCCACCAGTACATTTTTAGAGCGGTTCTGGTGAACCAAACGCCTTACGACGACACTTTTTTTGTTTTATTTGCCACCCTGCGTATATATAATGTTCATGCACTATTACATAATTACACTATTACTTTGACACCATGCGTGAATGCGAATGCAAATTTAGGCTTGGCACAAACAAAATAAATCAATACCAGATTATTTGCATTTCACAAAAGAAATGAAACTAAAACTAATCGACCTCATTTTCATTGGTGTTTGAATAAATCATAACTGCTTTGAAGTTTCTTGTGAAAAGGAAATTTTTCGATGAATTGCTGAAACCGGGAACAGCCCACACACAGCCTAGAGTTGGATTTCGAAAAGCGGGAAAGACTAGACGTTGCGTCTTTCCATCGATGGATCCGTGTGACTCTGCTAGCCAATCACAGACGCCCAGCAAGCGGCATTGCTATGCTTTAAGGAATGGGAATAGACTTGGGGATGAGTTCATAAAGGCAGACCTGGCAATCTTGGACCATCTTGACAATAGTGCACATTGGACAAACAGTGAGACAATCAGAGTTTCTTCATTTGCAAGAATTCAAAGTGCTATATATACAATGTACGTATATTGCCACTTTAATAGGAACACAAACTTTCAGCCAATTATCCAGGACAGGACATAAGATCCAAGCAGGTAACAGGTTAAAAGCTTCAATAAATGTTGGAGGTAAAAACCAGAAGCTGCTTCTCACATTTACATTCGTGGCATTTGGCAGACGCTCTTCTAAAGAGGGACTTACATTCATTATTTTTTAAACAACTAAGCATTTGCAGGTTGAGGGTTTTGCTCAAGGACCCAACAGTGGCAGCTTGGCAGGGCTGGTGCTTGAACCTCTGATCTTCTGATCAAGAACCCAAAGCTTTTACCACGACGTCTACAGTTAGCTACTGGCACAACAGAATAAGGTTTATACAGAATTGCATGGACTGTTCTTGGCTGGCAAGGAGTGGAACCCATAAAATTTTTGCTCTTGTAGCTCATCCACCTTTTTGTTCCAAGATAAAAAACAATTACTCAACATCAAGTCTGGCCAATTGTTCTCTGACCGCCCTTGAACAGGATGTTTTCTGCATCATTGCAAAACTCTAAAGTTTATTATGGGGGGAAAAAAAGCAGGCACTCTGCAGCTTCTAAAAAAACTTGAACTAGTTCAATAACAACCATCACACTTCAAAATCACTGAGATGACAGTTTTCCCATTTTGATGCTTGATTTGAATCCTCTAATCTGTCCTATTCTACGCTAATAAATGATGAGCAAGTCTGGAGTGAAATCTGGATGGTTACGAACCCGTGAGCTGCCGCCGGGTTTCTACCTCACGATTCGTCTTGAGCAGGCGCAGAATCACACCGACACCTTCGTGGTCTTTCACCTCCATCTTGTTATCGTTGTTCTCATACACGACATTTCTCAAGGCGGCCGAGGCGGCCTGCTGCACCTCACTGCTCTCAGAGTCCAGGAGCTTCAGAAGCTTTGGGATCCCATGCAGGCTACAGAGCTGGAGTGTGGAGGAGAAAGGAGATTAGAAATAATGTTTCTGTGACATGTTTATTGTGAATGGGTAATACAGATCAAATATATAAGGTTAAGTATTATAGACATGATGTGCATGATGGGGGAAAAAAGTACACAAAAGATTTTGTGCTCCTTATCATCTGTTTCTGGAATTAGTTGTATTGACTTTAGCATCATGAAGCACATGTTTGAATCTGGTTTCCATATCAGAAATGTGCTCAGCTATATGAATTTTTATGCTAAACTAGATTCTATATGAAACAGTCTGACACTTTTGGCTTTCCATAGTCACAGATGAGTTTCACTTCAGCTCCTAACAGTCAGAAAGATCGCAGTGTTGGTTAGAGCTTCACACAAAATCTTTGTCCAGACAATCTCGCTTCCTCGACTACCTACTGAAGTCTCCTGCATCCTGCTGTGAGCTTCATCCGCGTTCTGTGTATTGTTTTCTTTTTTTAGGTCAGCATCCAAAATGGATTTGGCCTAAAGTGGCCTCGGATTCTTTAAATGGTTCCCGAAAAAAAAAAAAAAAACACTAGTAGTATCGTTTCAATTTTCTTTTTTTCTGCTCTGAATGTTAATTACGCTCAGACGGAGATCATGAAAAACAAAGAAATTACTTGGCTTATGCAGAAAATAATGCAAATTAAGTTCTATTTTTATTTATTTTTTTACTTATTTTTCCATGCATCTTCTGCTTATTCGATTTTTATTTCAGAAAGAGAATTGGAAAATCATAATGGACCTATGTATTTATTTTTTTTCTAACTCTAAAACCAAACTATTGAAACAAAAGACAGACATTCCTCATTTCCTCGTGGATGCATGTAAAAGAAAATCAAAGGGAAACAAAAACAGAAAAATGATTGAGCCGTTTTTTAATTGCTGAACCTTAGAAGCAATACATCAAAGCAGTTTCAGAGTAGAAGTGGGCGGAGCTTATAAGGTCTTTATAGGTAGATGCACTATGTAATACATAGAATTTTCTTTCATTAGGCAGGAGTTATTTTACAAAGAATTTTATTGTATTGATATCTACAATATTTTAAGATAATCGTTCAATTACGATGCATCAATTATGCACCGATGAAGATCCTGAAAAAGAAAGTTCTGACTTGGCTTATGCAGAAAATGAAAATGCAAATGAAGTTATAATGAGCCATTTTAATATGGGGGAAATAAATGGCAAACGGGTTTTGCATTTTTTTTTATTTAAATAACAAATGAGGATGTTTTCCTCTTTGTATTGTATAACATCCTCTTTTTAGGATATTGCAGATAAAAGAAATTCATCATTCTGGATTACAGTGGGATTTGTGCAACAGAGTGGTGTGTTCATAAATGACCAGGAATGCAAATGTGAGGTGTGATGGTTGAATGAATGACAATCATTTAAATTAAAAAAAATAATAATAATAATTTTAATATGCACTTATGAATTGGAATTTCTATGAGCAGAAATTGTAGCATTTTTATTTTTAGTACCAGCTCAATTCCAAAAAAGGATTGAACACTGTAAAATGTAAATAAAAAAAACTGAAAGCAATGATTTGCAAATCTCGCAAATCCACATTTTATTCACAATAGCACATAAACGGAGAGGAGATACTGTCCAGACCTTTTGGCACACCAAACGTTTGGCACATCTTGACATGAAAAATACGCCAAAGAAGACCCAGGAATGTCAAGTAGTTAGAATCCTGTATCAGGAAAGAATGGGAAAACATTTCTCTCCCAAAACTCCAGCAACTGGTTTTCTCGGTTCCCAGACGTTGTTAAAAGACGACATGATGCTATGCCTTTGTTGAGACGTGTTGCTGCAATCAATTCCAAAATTAGCGATTTATTATTATTCTTTTTATTGTGCCTGTAACTGCATTTCCTCAGTTTATACATTTGATATGTTTTCTAAGTTCTATTGTGAATAAAATATGGGTTTGCGAGATTTGCTAATTATTGCGTTCTGTTTTTATGTACATTTTACACAGTGCTCAAACTTTTTTCTAATGACGCTTCTGATACCGTGATGCTGAAAGCACAAAGGTATGTTTGATCTGCTGAAGGGTATGTTCGAACTTTTCTCCTGATATAAATTCCTCAACATGTCATTTAAACAGCTGTAAATGGTGTGATTTTCCTGAAAGAAGGGGTCCGGGGTCAGCAGTGCTTACCCTTATCTTAGCGTCTGCGCTGTTGAAACACTGGTTTTGGATGAAGTTTGCAGCAGAGATCTGCATTTCCTGGTTGTGGTCAGTGAGGAGATTTACAGCCATCCTCATCGTGGTCGGTGCAGCTCGCTTCCCGTCTCTGTGTGGCACAAACACAAAGATCTTTTACACTCCTTGAATTCCTGGCGAGTCACGAAACCAAAGCCTAGAAACGAGTGAAACTCTCAAAGCCTTACTTCAGAGCGTTTGTTGTTGCTTCCTGCTGGTTGGTTGCAGCTATTATTTTCTGTGTGCTCACCACTGAAGGTTGTCTTCTCAAGGATTCCCGTCTCTGCCTGACGTCGTGAAATATGAGGGGCATGTTCGGTAACGTCCACACTGCGTCTCCATGCAGACTGGGCGTTCTCTGGACAGTCTGTGACATCATCTGATTCTCTGTTCTCAGTGCAGCGACGTGTGGACTGTCAGGCAGGAAGACGTCGTCGAGACTGTCCACATCGACGACCTGGTTCGGAAGCTTAAGCGTAGCCGAGCGACCCGAAACAAACGGACGAGCGGTTTGAAACATCTCGGAACAGCCGGAGTTCTGCAGAAGACAGGTCGCATGGAGACGGTCGGCCGAGGACACGGCTCGCATGGCAGGGAGAGTAAAACCCCCGGATCTCCAGCTGAAGCCGTTTCCTGAAGAGCCACACCTGTACAACCCGTACTCGCCTCTGTTCCCTGGAGGAAACTGCAGACTTGCCCACTGAGGTTTATTCATCCAAAGCGCCGGTCTACTTGGTCCTGAAGCGTCATTATGGTCAAAATGTGACGGGAAAAGCTGCAGCAAAAGTGATTTCAGTATCGTGTTGATCGTGTTTGTTCATTTACAAAGAAAATTTTAAAAAATCAAGTACCTTCATAGGCAATGTACCACTTCTGAAAGATGTTCTGCTGGTTAACTGGCTGCTAGACATACTTCCTGTAAAATTTGTAAAACAAAATTAGTCCCAAATACAAATTCATAAGCACCATTTAATCTGTATGTACACTATATGGAGTATTGGGACACTTGACTTTTCCACCTGCATGTGCTTCCAATTGTACAGGACGTCTTTGGATGTTGTAGCTAGAGGTCGACTGGTATTGGATGTTAGCGATGTTAGCTTATACTGATAGCTAAGTTGGATTGTACTTGCCGATAACTGATTAATCAACCAATAGTTTTTAAAATGGATACTGGATATAAAACATAACACTCCAGGTAAAATAGAACTGAACTTTATTATAAAAATAAATAAATAAAAACAGCAGTAAGTCATGAAAATGCATTAATATTAATAAATTATTTTACTAATAAAAATTGAGCAAAATAAAAGACTCAAACTGAACAAAAAGTAACACTACAAAAATAAATACAAATATTTACATGCAAAACGAATACACTTTCAAATAAACAGCACGTAGTGTCAGTGATTTGTATAATGCAACCCGGAAAAACTATCTGCATGGATTTTTACAGATATTTTTTATCGGTGCTGATTAATTGTCAAAACCGATAAATTGTTCGACCTCTAGTTGTGGCATGAAATTTTCCCTTCACTTAAACTAGGAGATCAAAACCTGTTCCTGCATGACAATGCCCCAGTGTACAAAGACAGCTCCATGAAGATCTGCGTTCCATTGTTTGGAGTGGAAGATCTCCTGTTATAGAGCTCTAAACCTATTGAACATTGTAAATGCAGTACATCAGTACCTGGGGAGGTGGGAGCATAGTGATTAAGGCATAGGACTAGATGAGAACATGACAAGGGCTATGGATTACAAGGGACTCCATTGGGTTTTGCTCTCTAGTCTCCATATTAAGACCACAATATATACATGATGAGTCTACAGTTATGTAGAGGATTTATTTATAAAATCACAATCAGGAACTATTGAGTCAAGGTTCCTTCATGTCGTCTCAGGGAGTTTCCACTCACCAAATTGTCACATTAGGGGTCAACATCCATAAAATGTAATTGAATGAACATGTACTGGATAAGTTTTTAGGAGAAGAAATAACTATCATTAAACCAGTTTAACGAACATGTTGTGGTCGATTTGTGCAGAGGGTAAACATCGCTGCTTCGCTAACCCAGTTACCCCAGGTTTAATCATGCACTGGGAGTGATGTTATTCACGGTTTTGCAAAATGCATAAGGAAGTATAAAAGAAAAATTGCATGCATTTCACGCAATCTGTTCATGTGAACCTGACACACACACACACACGGCCAAATTTCCCAGCCAGCAGGCAGTGACTCATAACAGGGACATCCTGTATAGTTCATGGATCTGCTGAAACGTCTGTGACAAATGCTATGCAGCTGATGGCAAGTCAACAGAACAAGGCTTGGCTCGGTTTCTGCTTTGTTTTTTAGACAATAGCTGGATGGGAAATGCTTCAAATGGAACAAACCAAAAAAGTTAGAGGTATTCAGACCACTTAAGTTAAATTTAAATTGATTGCATTTAACAATAAATTGTTTTGCCTATCAATCTACAGACATGTGAAAATAAAAGTACACCCTCTTTGAATTCAAGAGTTTTTAAAGGACATCATGACAATTAATTGGGGTCCTTTTCAGGTCTTAACATGAGATAAATACAACCTCAGTACAACAATACATGAGATACTAAAACATGCTATTACTAAAAATAAACCCAAAATAGAAAAGCCAAATGTGAATAACTGCATATGCCTTTACTGCTCCAATAGGAATTAAGAGGCACTTCAATCAAATGCACTTAATTCATTAATCATCAGCAATAAAAGCCTACATTTCTTTAGTAGTTTGCTGGTCTGGAGTATTTAGGCGCGTGTTAACAATGCCATAGATATATCAGATATAAATCTTTAAGAAGCAATTTTTACATTCCATCAATCTGGGAAAAGTTCAATTTAGTTCGTGTTTATTTGTATAGCGCTTCGAACAATGAACAGTGTCTCAATGCAGCTTTACACAGATGTGGTGATAAAAAATTATGTTCTCTAGAAGTGTATGTTTGTCCCTGGTGACCGTGGCAAGGAAAAACTCCCTGAGATGGCATAAGGAAGAAACCTTGAGAGGATCCAGACTCAAGCGGGGAACCCATCCTCATCTGGGTTGCACCGAATGTCCATTTATTACAGATAAACGATGTTGCAGGGTGCAGTGATGGTGATCAGAAGCAAACTGTAGTCCTGAGTCAATGTAGCAGACTGTTGACATGAACTACAGTCCAAATCCATCCTCACGTAACGAAATCCCATTCTTACTCTGGAATTTCACAAGTCCATTAACATACAGTAAAGAACATTATTCATTCAAGACATCCGTCAATCTTCCCCGTCGAAGAAAATGCACCCCACGGTTTCGGATAACGGAAAGCTCAAAGAAACTGAAGAAATACATCTCAGACTCTACAAGCCTCATGTTTAACGTGCATGATTGTATGGTTTGTTTGGAAGAACCAACCTCAAGACAGGAACCATGTCCTTTGGACAGACGAGACCAAAGTGGAGATGTTTGGTCATGATTCACAGTGATGTGAGTGATGGAGGGGGTGATGATTTGGGCTTGTTTTGCACCGTATAGGGCCTGAGAACCTTGTAAACTCTGAGTTGACCATTAACTCCTCTGTATACCAAAGTCAAATTCTAGAGTCAAATTTAAGGCCATCTGTCTGACTGATAAAGCTTGGTCGAATTGGGTGATGCAACAGAACAATGAAAAGTGCTGTACAGAAACAAATACCTACAAACGTCAATGAACTGAAGGAACATTTAAGAAATACAAAAATTAAACCTTATCTCAAAGTTTTTTGAAACAGCTACAAACATGCTTTTACTCTTATTATGAAATACTGTGTCTAAATTAAATGCAAATTTACATAAGATTCATGACTGTAAAGCACATTAGCATGAAATGTTTCGTTCACTTGAACTAGGAGACCCAAACCTGTGACATGACAATGCCCCTGTGCACAAAGCCAGATCCATGAAGAGCTGCTTTTCATGGGTTGGAAGATCTCCTGCTATAGAGCTTCAACCCTATTGGACATAATGAATGTGAACGCTGAGTGCACCCCAGGCCTCCTCACCTTCTCGTCTACCTCAGTACCTGATTTTACTAACACCCTTGTGGATAAAATAAGCACCTTCATATAATCTAGTGGAACATCTTCTCAGAAGAGTGAAGGTTCATAATCCTAAGAGTAAATAGAGACTAAATGTGTAAAAGTGTCCACAAACGTTTATATAATACATGTTTAAAGAGTGGATTCAATTAGTTTTATCTGTATAGAATTGGGTTTCGTTACGTCATTGGCTACCAGTGAGAAACAAGACTATCCAATCAGAATCAATCATTATTATTCGGCAGGTTGTGTTGCCAGTTGCAACCCATAGAACGGTACAATTTGGCAAAAAGCCTGAGCAACCTTCTGACCAAACCTGGGCAAAGTGCTGCAAACACTCTAGCGCCACCATTGGGCTGAATTTGGTGGTATTTTATGATCCGAACCTTTGAACATTGTTAATCCAAGAAATCCTCCAGTTCAATGTAAGGATATGTCTTTTTTTTTTTTGTTTAATTTGCTTCTTCTTGGTTTTGTCATTGCTTTTTGCTAGTCCTTTTACGAATTTTGTGCACCAGATAACCTTAAAGGCATAATGCAAGTTCATCGTTCTCCTACCACTGTCTGTAGTGAATACGAACACATCATGAATAAAACAAATCCTTCTGCTTTCCTTTATTTAGTTAGGCCAGGGGTCCCCAAACTATGCCCCCCACCCCCACATTTGGAACAATGCCAGAGAAATACTTTAAAAATGTCATTTGAAATATGTTTTACTGATATCAGATCTGTATTAGATAAAGGATGGCTTTCAAACCTAAATGTCTCTTAGTTATCAATAGAGGTCAAGGCACCGATACTAAAACTATCGGCTATCGGAAAAATCCACACAGACAGTTTTTCTGGCTTCCGATCCGCTGTAATTATGAAAGCGCCCTCTAGAGGTGAATCACTGACACCGTGCGCTGTTTGTTTTAACGCACAAGACTGTGCGCTGCACGGAGAGCGCTATATTATATTTA
Organism: Silurus aristotelis; assembly: GCF_946808225.1. Lineage (NCBI taxonomy): Eukaryota > Metazoa > Chordata > Actinopteri > Siluriformes > Siluridae > Silurus > Silurus aristotelis. Next base: position 28,304,956 of record NC_139580.1, read on the forward strand.
TTATTTAAAATGTTTAATCATATAATTATATTTATTCATTAATATATTTTTTTCCCATTGGCACCTTTTATTAATTTTTTTAAATAAAGTTCAGTACAATTTTACATGGAATGTTACTTTTTTTTTTCCAACAATCAGAATTCCTTCACAGATAAAGGTTTGGGGACCACCGAGTTAGTTTGAAAGCATGGCCCCAAAAATGCTGATTGCAGCCTTAATGATAGAATCTATAAGTATTTTACAGCACAGTGAAATATTTTCATCGGATGTCTCAGTGAAGTTAGAAAGCTGTGGTCAGAGCACAGGGTCAGACATGATACAGAGCACAAATGGTTAGGGGCCTTGCTCAAGGGCCCAATTGTGGTAATGATGGGGCTCGAAACCACAACCTTCAAAAACTTCCCTCTACTGAACAAGTACATCTTAGTCATTTCCCAAATGGCTTTCTGAGATGTTAGAACTAGGAGGAGATAATCACAATCCCAGAACTGGTCCATTTCTAGTGAAGGCCTGGAGACAGACTCTGGACCAACACACAAACTGCATGAAGTTGAAGTTAATGAAAAGAGAACTTACTCTTTTGAAGGTTCCCCATGGATAAACCGGGTTCCTCCAGAGATCCTTACCTTTCACCGTGGAGCGTTTCGCTTTCCGGGACAGGGTGAGCTGCTGCACTTGCTGCTCCACTCGGCTGCGCCGCTGCGTTCCGTCCTCGTCCCGGTTCCGATCCGCGGCGCGGGTGAGCCTGTCCTCCGACGGCAGCGCCAAGCTCGAATCCTCGGCTTTTAACGCCTCGTTCAGCCCCAGCACCGTCCTCACGAACATGGACTCGTCCGCCGCCATATCGTCGACGTTTTATCGGGGGATACAAAGCCGCTTTCTTTCTTTCTTTCTTTCTTTCTTTCTTTCTTTCTTTCTTTCTTTCTTTCTTTCTTTCTTTCTTTTTTTTCCCCCCTCTCTCTCTCTCTCTCTCTCTCTCTCTCACCTCTCCGAGCTCCGTCCCTTTGTGCGTCAGGTGTTTCTCTTTCTGTTTAGGGCGTGTCCTGTGGTTACCAAAGGGCGTGGCCTCCTTCCACCGCGTCACCTGAACAAGACACCTGGACACTTCCCAAACACATCCCCACTTCCTAAATATAAGACCTACATAGGGGTTTAGATGAAATGATCTAGTGCACTTGTATAAACATCAGGCAGGTGTTTTTGAAGCGTGTAGACGCACATCAATGCCACCTGAACGATTTTCAAACCACTTAAGTGGGCGGAGCTACGAGTCAGAACCTCCTGCACAGGTGTGGAAGTGACCGCCATAAACCAGACCAAAACTTAAATACTGTGATTAATACATTAAATGCAGATATAACAAATAATTAAAAAAAAAAAACTTGAACAAACAGTAAAATGCATTGAATTATACACGTATTAATAATCAAAATATTTTGGTTAGTTTGTTTATATTTAGATTTAGATTTCAAATAATTTTTCCACCACCATGCATTTCTCATAGTTTCTAAACGTAAAGGGAAAATATTATCAAAAATTTGAGCAATTTATTATTATCCATATGACTTCATTTATGTGTGTTAGAGAAATGAAGAAAAGAGTGGAGTGGGTGGAGAAGAGTGATAGCAGGAGTGATTTGTCATCACTGCAAGAATAAAAGGGAAAGTTTATAGGACTGTGGTGAGACCTGAGATGTTGTATGGATTAGAGACAGTGGCATTGAGTAAAAGACTTAAAAGGAGGTGGAGCTGGAGGTAGCAGAGCTGAAGATGTTGAGGTTTTTGTTGGGAGTGACGACGAGGGACAGCGCATGTAGGACGTTTTGGAGACAAAGAGAGGAAGGCGAGATTGAGATGGTATGGACATGTGCCGAGGAGGGACATTGGGTATATCAGTAGGAGAATGCTGAGGATGGAGACACCAGGAAGGAGGAAAAGAGGAAGACCAAAGACGAGGTTCATGGATGTGGTGACGGAAGACATGGAGGTAGTTGGTTTGAAAAAGGCAGATGAAGAGGACAGAGTGGTATGGAAACGGATGATCTGCTGTGGCACCCCCTATTGGGAGAAGCCAGAAGAAGAAGAAGAAGAAGAAGAAGAAGAAGAAGAAGAAGAAGAAGAAGATATATAAAACCATCCTACTATTTATACACCGATCAGGTGTAACATTATAACATTATGAGCGGTGAAGTGAAGAACACTGATTATCTCTTCATAATGGCACCTGTTAGTGGGTGTATATATGTATTAGATTAGATTAGATTAGATTAGATTCAACTTTATTGTCATTGTGAAGGGTACATGTACAGAGCCAATGAAATGCAGTGGATTAGGCAGCAAGTGAACATTTTGTCTTCAAAGTTGACGTGTTAAAAGCAGGAAAAATGGGCAAGCGAAAGGATTTGAGCGAGTTTGATGAGAGCCAAATTGTGATGTCTAGGCGATTGGGTCAGAGCATCTCCAAAACTGCAGCTTTGTGGGTGTTTCTGGTCTGCAGTGGTCAGTATCTATCAAAAGTGCTCAAAGGAATGAACAGTGGTGAACTGGGGACAGAGTCATGGGCGGTCGAGGCCTATTGATGCACGTGAGGAGCGAAGGCTGGTCCGTGTGGTCCGATCCAACAGACGAGCTCCTGAAGCTCAAACTGCTAAAGAAGTTCATGATGTTAATGTTTGATGGGTCAGAACTGTTTTCGCAGCAAAAGGGGACTAATTTTAAGTAGATAATATTATTCTCATGATTTCCCAGAGGTGTTGAGTGCTTGTTGGCTGCTTTTCCTTCGCTCTCTGGTCCACTCATCTCACACCATGTAAACTGGATTTAAGTCTGGTAAAAGAGAGAGAGAGAGAGAGAGAGAGAGAGAGAGAGAGAGAGAGAGAGAGAGAGAGAGAGAGCTTCCACAAAGTATTTAAAAGCTCAAATCATCATTCTTTCTAACCATGGTGAGCAGAAAAGCATCTCTGCATCCAGAGATGCAAAACATCAAACTATGAGATGGATGTTCTACAACAGCCAAACAGCAGAAGGTTCAGGTTACTTCCATTCCGAGCAACCAAGATGAAGATCAGGAAAAAAATCACCTGGCTCTTTTTAGAGGAAAATAAAAAACTTGAACTCCATTCCCATGCAATAAAATTGTAAAGAGATCCCAGGGATCTAAGGTGAGCTTTTCAAGCTGTGAAGACCCTCTGATAAACCTGAGGAAACATATCAGTGCTGTCTGGAGGACACTCATATAACTTTCATTGATTGAAGTACATCCATTTGTAAGATTTTCTGATTTTAATGTTTGACCCTAATCTCAGAAAGCGAGAGTTTTGTTGAAAAAAAAAAGTTTTTATAAAAATAAAAAATATAAACTTTTTTGCATGTTAAATATTCATTTATTTGAGAATTACATTTTATTTTCTGTTTGGATAAAAATCTGTGTGGAGATCAGGACACACCAGACTACAGTTATCAATCTAAATTCATCCAAATATATTCCTAAATCCTTCGTAAATGCACTTACACAAGAAATCTGGGATCCATGAAAAAGTCTTTGTTTTTTGATAAAAACATTGTGGGCCACAAACAAACAAACATCACCCTCAGATAAGAACAAATACTTATTTTAAAGATCTTTAGGTCACCATCTGCAGGTATCTGTAGAACATAACTACTACCCCTTTCAGGGTGGGATAAGAATATAATCTTGGTGATTTTCCACTCCTACCACAAAGCTCACCATATTCTGTCTGCAGGGTAATGTTTTTTTTTTGTTTGGCCAATAGAGGGCAGCAGTGCAGTCTAGATCCAGTAGTAGCTATTTACACCAATCAGTCATAACATTAAACCCACTGAGGGGTGAAGTGATCATTGGCACCTGTTAAGAGGTGGGATTTAGACAGCAGGTTCTCAAAGTTCATTGTACTGACAGAATAAAGCTCCTCGTCACACCACAAAAAATGTTCAGGAACGTTTTGAGGAACATGACAAAAAGTTCAAGGTGTTAACCCAGCCTTCAAATATCCCAGATCTCAATCTGATCAAGAACCTGTGTGACATTGGCAATGCAGAAAAAGCTACCAAGGAGACCCAAATGTGCTCTCCCTCAAAAGTCCAGTCTCATACTTGTTTTCATGAGAGTCATAGAGATCCTAGTAATTAAAAAACATCAACAGTATAAGATATCAGATACTTCAGAGCTGCTTCATGACATGCTTGTTTGGGCCATAAGTCCACCTTGCACATACTCTAACAGTGAGATGAAGTGAGAATAATCCTGTGGCCAAACCCAGAGTTCCTGCCTTTAGTCAGATTTCCCACATTGGTGATCATTGGGTTTTTAAACAGTTTTTCATGTTTTCGGAAAACACCAGAGTCGGTTCTTTGGATATATTGGCTGATGGAGGGACCTGTGGTCTGGGTGTTAAAACATGGTGTTCCCAGGATAGTGTGTGTGTGTGTGTGTGTGTGTGTGGTGCCAGTGCCCACATTATAGGCTCTAGATCCACATTTCAGGATAAAGGTTTCTGAAGTTGAAGGTATTAATAAAAACTTCTTCAGCAAACCAGGACACATGACATTTACAAACGTTTTGTTGTTTACAAATTGTTGTTGTTGTTTGTATGTATGCTTTGTAATTGTTTGTTTGTATGCGTGCATGCTGTTATGCTTTTTGTTCGTTTTATTTGTTGTATGTTTGTTTGCATGTACGCAAGTTGTTTTGTTTTTGTTCTTTGCTTAGTTGTTTGCATGTTTTGTTTGTTGTTCGTATATAGTTATTTGTTTGTTGCTTGTTTTTATCTTTGTACGTACGCTTTGTTTTGTTTGTTTGTTCTTTGCTTAGCTGTTGGCATGTTTTGTTTGTTGTTCGTATATTGATTTGTTTGTTTGTTGCTTGTTTTTTTTTTGTTTTTTTTTATCTTTGTATGTATTCTTTGGTTTGTTTGTTTGTTTGTTTGTATGTTGGCGATCACGCAGTGATTTCGTCTCGGAGCGTGGAACGCGATTGGCTGAGGCGTGTCAGGGGTGGCGCGCACGTGCGCGTTCACGCCAGGAGGCGACCGACCGAGCTGTCAGTAAGAGGAGCTCTGTATCTCACACACAGGCACGCGCGCGCGCGCGCACACACACACAACGGTGGTGGCGGCTTAAAGGGGCTTCGCGTGCTCGTGAGATTTTTTTTTGGGATTGTTGTGTAAATCTGATCTTTGTTACGACCCGGAAAAAAAACTAAGATAATAGACCCCCCTGATAAAGCAAGCCGCGTTTGTGAGGATGGACTGCGGCCCATAAGAGCGGCGCGATCACGGGAGCGAGCCGGACAAAGCGAGCCGAGAAGATGAGCGCGAGCACAACGGCGTCGTTTCGCTTCGCCCATTACTTCGTGTTATGTGGACTGGACACGGACACGGGCCTCGAGCCTGACACTCTCACGGGTAACACTTTCTCTCATTCGCGCATTATTGTTATTATTATTATTATTGTTACAATGTAACCGCGGGGCACGCGATTAAAGCCGCATCAGGGTTTTCTGGTTTCCTTTCCACGCGCGAGCGCGCACACACTCACTCACTCACTCACTCGTGCACAGCTGGTCGCTTTATGTTCTGCTTGTAAAGGAGTTTGTTTATTTATTTATTAAACGGTAACGAAATCAGTGCGGGATTCCGAGTGCACCAGCGACTCCTTTCCCTCATCTTTTTCATCTTTATCTTCATCCTTCAATTATTTCCTATGTTTTTATGCATGAATGTAATGCCTCTATAAACACACCCTAGGTCTTCTAAATGTTTTTTTTTTTTTTACCCTTGAGAAAAAACGACATGCATGATATAATTCATGAAATTCCACTTTCACAGGTCATGTCACTGAGATTAAAACATGAAATGCATTTCCTCTGTGTGGAGTAAATAACCCTGAAACATGACATCTAGCCAAAAAAGGATGCATAATATACATTAAAAAAAAAAAATAACATTACAAATAGCTTTTAATGTCAAGTATTGGATTTTTTACATGCACACAGATACTGTAGCGCCTATGCATTAAATAAATCTGATATTAAAAATGAAATGCATTGTGAACATAAAAACTGTTTAAAAAAAATGAATAAATCTTTGTCCCCTAAAAATTAAAATGAAGTGCACAAGTTATGGTTGAAAGTATATGTTGAGATTGCACAAAAAAAAGATATGTTGGTTGCATAACACCGAACAGTCTGAATGCAACATTATGGAGTATAAATAATCATATAATATGATTCATGTTATATGCATAATTATTAATTTGTTCAATAATGTGCATGCAACCGTTTCAGTCTGAATGAATGGAATCCGTTTCAGATTCCAGAAGTGCAGGGTTTTTGTTTCTTCCAGAAAAAAAAATCACTTGCAATTGTTTATATTGCATATATTTATTTACAGGTTGATTCCATAGTTTTCAAATAAGATCCGATTTATTTATTTGCATATTTGTCAGATTATTTCAGATTCATATCGTCCCTTTCAGTCTGATCGCAATTCAATTCGGGTCCAGTCTGATCCTAGAGGTGCTTAATCGAAAGCTGTTCAATCAGATCATTTGGTGGCCTGTAAATGCACAGTTTGTGGTCTCCTGAATATTAGATCTGGTAAGGAAAAGGTCAGAAATGCTGCTGTGTTCACGCTTCATGCCTTAAGCAGCCATACTCATTTAACATCACATGCTGAACCGGAGATATCAAGGGCTTTCCAAAGACCAATTATTTTCTTTAGCCTGGAGGTTGGACTTCTAACCTTCTGCTGTGCCTTTCTTTTTTTTTCTTTTTTTTTTTTGTACCGTACATGGAAAAAACTTTGTGGACACCCCATTCCACATTTAGTCTCCATTTGCTCTTATAATAAGCCTCACTTTTCTGAAAAGATGTTCCAGAAAATTTTGTGGAAATTTGTAAGCCCTCATTTAGCCGCAAGGGTGTTAAAGTCAGGTACTGATGTAGGTGAGAAGGTGAGGAGACCTGAGGGGGTGCAGTCAGCGTTCACATTCATTCATCTTCAATAGGGTTGGAGCTCGATATAGCAGGAGATCTTCCAACCCATGTAAGGCAGATCTTAACGGAGCTCATTTTGAGTCTTGCTGTGGAACGTGTGTCTCCAAAGTGGTGGTAACAGTTTGTGGGAAGAAGAAGGACGTGCAGGTGGGAAAGACGGGTGTCTCAATACTTTTGTTCATATAAACGCTCTAGATTGAGAACCATCACCGCTGATTTACCTCAATTACACAAAGCTTGCAAACCGTGCTTTTGAACACGTGTATTGGAAACGAGTGATTGAGCGTTAGCATCGAATCTGGACAAATGTGGACAGTCTATTTAGAGTATTTCATTGACATCTTTTCTGGCATCGGCATTAAATAAATTGAAGATGAAGCTGATAAGTACAGACATGACTCTGTGTGTGAGAGAAGGTATGTACAAGTTAAGGCTTGATAGATTGAGATATTTAACTGTAACACAGTCACATAGACAGACAAAGTCTCAAAGTGTGTGTGTGTGTGTGCGCGAAGGTGAAAAAACATTTGTTTTTCAAGATGCATTCACACCCACGTGTTTTAGACCAGTGTCTTGTTCTGTGATAAAATTTAAACTCATGACTTTGTGAGTGTGTGAGCGAGGCTCGTTCTTTAAGTACACACTGTATATGAGCGGAGGAAGTAACAACTACAAAGCGGTTATTTTTAGGAGATTGTATACTTTTTGTATGATGAGGAGAAATTTGGGTGCTATCAAAACACTGCATCTCTCACGTGTCGGTTATACCATGGGTCGGTGACTCAACCGTTAAGGTTTTGTGTTACTGATCAGAATGTCGTGGGTTCAAATCACTGTTGGCGCTCCAGGGGCGCCATATCATGGTTAATCCTGCATACTGACCTACGAACTACCCACCAGACTGGGATATACAAAGAAAAACATTTCACAGTGCTGTTCAGTGACAAATAATGGACTCTGTCCGGGTGACTTCCGGTCTATCCTCAAACGTGTATTCCTGCCGCATTTTCATGTACACGTGAGACACAAGCTGATCCAAATGGACATTTGTGCTAAACAAAAAAAAATAAATGAAGGGGTTGTAATGTAATGCACAGAATAGTTTATCACCAGGCTCGGGGTGTGTGCGCGTGTGTTTTGGTTCATCGAATTACGTGCAATTTGAAACCGTATCGCAAATGAAGTGTTCAGAAGCGTTAGTTTCACTCTGATTCCGGATTAGAGACAGAGAACTTTCATAGTACATGTACACAACTACAAAATGCAGCTTTGCATCAACCAGAAGTGCAAATAGTCGCAGTTGTGCAGATGAATAATATATAAGTAGATAAATGTACAGTGAATTAATATAAAGACTCTGGGCGAAGAATAAGATAAATATATACATGCATATGAATTATATTAGTATTATTATTTTCTTTTTAGGCTCCATGTGGTGGTTTCTTTCCTCTTGGTCTTCAGGAGACCTGTGGTCTATAGATGATTTTATATCATTATTGAAAGAAATATTGAGATGTTCCTAGTAAGTATGTGTTCAACTGATGTTTGTTTTTTTTTAAAGGAAATTGAATTGAGTCTTTCATCCCTCTTTCGAGAGAGAGAGAGAGAGAGAGAGAGAGAGAGAGAGATTTCCTGATGCCTTCCTGTCCGGCAGACTGCAGTTATTGTCTGCTCTCGTTGTTAAAACCATGAACACACACATTTCCTGTTGATCAATTTGCTGCATTGCATGACTGAACACGTGCATTTAATACCAGAGGGCTTACACACACACACACACACACACACACACACATACACACACACACACACACACACACATGCTTTATCTCACTCTGGCTTTTTGGACTGTTTCTATGCAACAAACTCGAGGGCAAAAACACACAAGAATTGGACAGTGAATGACTCTGCAAGAGTCCAAATGTGAGATGTTTGTCTCGACTAGAAGAACTTGTGTAAGACGGAAAACAGAAGCCTCATAGTTTGGGGTTGTTTTAAAGCATGGAAGGTTCCGGAAAGTGAAAGGAATCCTGAACCAACATGGCTCCCGTTCCATACTCCAACAACTGCGGTTAATTGAAACCGTCTTCACTGTACAAGACGATGAAGCTTTTTAATGGTTATTTATAGAGCAAACAGTCGTCTGGAGTGATATCTATCGTGGAACGACCTGCTCAGTCACTGCAACTAAATCCTATTGAACTTCTTTGGGATGAACAAGAAATCTCCCAACATCTTTGAGGCACGGCAAAGTGTTTCAGCTGAACGTTAGGAGAATGCTGAAAGTGTGTAAAGCTGTTCTTCATGCTAAGGGAGGATTTTATAATGAAAATCAAGTCTGGTCATTTATAGTCAATCTTCAGATCGTTGCATTACCGAGTTTGTTGCTTAGAAAAAAAAGAGTGCCGATTTCTGTGGAGAAGCTTTCTCACGCTTCACGTAAACGGACTCGCCCTGGAGCTGTGTAGCTGCACAAGTGTTTCACAACATCATTATAAAATGGAAAAACACCTGCATATACAGAATATAAAAAAAAAAATACAATCTTGACTTACGGTGCAGGTGTTTTGAAACGCGTTTCTCTGATTTCAACATTGAAATCTATGAACGTTTGCATCACACACCTGCTCACTTTTTCATAGCTCGCTCGAGTTTCAGTTTCAGGATCTAAATACGCTACGCTCTTCTACCACCTGCGTTTCGCACCAAAACTGTACTGCGTTCCTCCGTCGGGTTAATGAACAAATATAACATCCTGGGAGACGGAGGTTCCAATACTGGAACCGTCAGGCTTAAGGGCTTAAGAAGGTTTTGAATTCTAAAAACGTCTGCATGACCCCAATCACGACGTCAGCAGTGAGTTCACGGAGAGATTGACCTCTGCGCTTGTTTTACCGTCGCTGTGCATGACGACGTTGGAAACCGGATATACGTTGTGACGTCTGGAGAAGTTGAACGTTCTGGTTGGTGTTCTTACTGGAGCTGCACATGCGTACAGAATCAGGCAGAATAAATAATACAGTCTCCCAGAGCACTCGTGCTGTGAGAACGTTTTATTGTTGAGTGATCGATAACTACAACATCGATCGCTTTTATATTCATGATGGTTTTAATGAATTTGTACAAAAACACACGGTGACGAAGTTCAGCAAAACCTCATTCACCACTGAGGGACTGAAGTGATTCTTTTGCTCTCTGGATCGTTCTTTTTTGCTTTCCTTCCTTGGATTTCTCTCATTAATTCTTTTCTTCTTCATTTTTTTCTTTTTCTTTCTTTGGATTTTTCTGGATTTCTTTATTCTTTCTTGCTTTCTTTTGCTGGATTTCTTTTTCTGGATAGCTTTTCTTTCGCTTGATTTCTGGATATTTTTTTTTTTTACTTTCTTTTGCTGGATTTCTTTCTTGCTTGCTTTTGCTGGATTTCTTTCTTGCTTTCTTTTTTTCTTTGAGAGAAATCCAAAGAAAAAAAGAAAGAAAGCATGGAAGAAAATAATGTAACGATTTGGATTTCTCTCAATCGTTACATTTATTTTCTTTCTTTCTTTTTCTCCTTTTTTTTTCTTTGGATTTCTCTCATTTATTACATTATTTTCTTTCTTTATTGCTTATTTGGTTTCCTTCCTTCCATCCGTCCGCACCAGTTTCCTTTACACTTTCTGCACTACTTGACTACTCGACTCTTCTCCTCGCTTTCATTTCCCCTTTTCACACCTGGTCCATTCTCATAAACGCTGCTACAGAGTTGGTAGGTCTTTTGTCTCCATCCACAGTCTCCATCTCTCACACCTCGAACCCGTCTGAGACTCTTTGTCACTTGGCCCAGCCGGTACCACGTCATCGCCTCTTCTAAAACGTCTGTAGTCACAGTAGCTCCGTGAGATTTGTTTTATTGCTCTCGTTTGCATTGACGGCATCAACGCCCTCATCTATTTATTTATTTATTAATTTTTTAAATATATACACCTGAGCAGTTTGTGGAAGAACCAGATATGCCTAGAAATGTCCGGTGTCCCTATATTTTTGGCCATCCAGTGTATAAGATGTGAAGCAAACAGGAGTGTCCTATATGCCTGACTTTCAGCCTCAGAATTTTGGGGAATTAAAAAGACTACAAAGACTATGCTAATGTTCTCACACCTCTCAGGTCCACAGGTCGTCTACGGTCGTTTCTACATTTACGGCATTTGGCAGACGCTTCCTTATCCTTCCTTACATTTATCTCATTTGTACAGCTGAGCAGCTATGGGGTAAGGGCCTTGCTTAAGGGCCTAAGAGTGGCAGCTTGGTGTGGCTAAGATTTAAACTCATGACCTTTGTATCCAAAGTCCAGTGTCTTAATCACTAAGCTACCACCTCCTCCAAACAGCTGCTTTCCACTATTATTATATCATTGTTAGAATCACGAGGAACACTGATAAGACTGAGGTGAAACACACTTACTTCAGCAAATTTAGTGTGGACTAAACAAAGTGCGTGAAAACAAAGAAAACGACGGCATTGTTGGTAATCAACGTTATAAAGAGGCGGAAAGGAAATAAACGGCGGATACTTTTGAGTAACCAAGAAAGTGTTGGAGCGTTTTTGTATTTATCCGAATTAGTGTAGACGTTTCCTATGAAAGAAAACCTCGAAAAACGGTTCCATAGGTTTTTAAAAATGTATGGTTTCTATAGTAACAGCCCATACTCCGGGATTGAGGGAAAAGGCTTCACATAACCGACGACTAATAATAAATCATTTATGGAAGGTGTCTCGGGTGTCGGCGCCTAGTGACCAGAAGATTTCCATCGCAGGAAAGTCTTCAGGACAGAAGAATTTATGCTCATTGCAAGCTACACTTTGGGGATTCAGAATTCAGCTGAATTTCTGCTGTTTTAACATCGAGTTTGCTGCATGGTAACAACATTTTTAGCGTTAAGCAATCACACTGGGTGACTCTTAAATCCAAGATTAAAAGATAAACGGCGCATTGAACTCGTCTCATCCCTGGAATCCAGAGTGTTCTACTTTTCTAACATGGTGCAAAGCACTGGGTCGCTCTTTAGGAATTAACTTCAAATTATTAGGAACTTATACATTTTTATACAACTTTATCTCTCTAAAGCTTGTGTCAGACAAGGTCGATTGTTATAAGTGCTTTACAAATAAAAATTTATTGAATTGAAATACATCATTTTGAATTAAGCCCCAGTTTGACCTGATGATTTTTCTGGAACTGTGGAAGCAATTGGTCCGTTCTGAGCAGTGCATCAAATTTTACCATGGTCTTCCATGGACCCTCTATTAGGAAGAAAAAGATGGTCACACAATATCCATCAGGTCCCTACACATCTTTGGTGTTTGCCCCCCCCCTAATAATAATCATAATAAATAGTCAGTCAGTTCCATGCATTATTTTTGTCAGAAATTTAAGTTTTCTTCTATACCTGTAATAAAGACCATGATGATGCGTTTATGGACGTTCTTGTTGGCACAACGCTGATGTTTACGGCTTTGCTTCATGAGTTTGCATAAATCAGAAGCAGATACCAGCTGTGAATGCGATGAAGCGCTGGAATAATTTTAGACCAGTTGATCTTCGGGTGTGTCTGAGTAAACGCACCAACGCTCAAAAAAAAAAACACGTGACCGTAGACCTCTGTCCATCTGGACGTTCGCTGTGATTGTGTTCGTGTATTTTAGACAGCATGGCCCTTAAACCTCAGTGCTTCCTAACATCACTGGGATATGCACCCCTGGAGCAGAGGGTTAAGGGCCTTGCTCAAGGGCCCAAGAGTGTCTGCTAGGCGATAGGTGGTTAGGTAGATAGAGTGTCTGCTAGGAGGGGATTTAACCCCTGACCTTTCGATCAGTAAATCAGAGCCTTGACATTTTTATTTTATTTTTTTTATTTTTTACTGTAATGTGCTTGTGACATGTATAAAGCAACTTTCTTTCATCTTTTGCTGGATTTCTTTGTCTGTCTCATCTTTTGTTCTTTCTTTCTGTCTATCGGTCATCTTTTGGGTTTTTTCTGTCTGTTTGTCTGTTCTTTCTTTTTGTCTGTCTCTCTCTCGCTTCTTTCTGGCATCTGTCTGTTTTCTTTCTTTTTTTCCTTCCTGTCCGGTTTGATGTTTAGAGCTCCTGGTTTGTAGATTGCTCCGAGTAAAGCAAAAGGTCAAAGGTTGTGTAGTGCCACGTTCTGTCATTATGTGTCATTGTGTGTGTGTGTGTGTGTATGCGTGTGTGAACTTGCATGTCTGTGTAAACTTTGCTCTTTATACTTGGTGAGCTCCAGCTCATCGTGCTCAGATAAGGCTGCGTAAACACCACATGTTGCTTTACATACCACTGATTTGTTATTGAAATCGTTCAGACATTTTTTTTTTCCTCCCTATGTAATCAAGCAATTGTCTGAAACTGAAATTAATACCCTGATGAGTGATTACGTCTTACTCTCTAATTTACACCAAACGTTCTTTTGTTGAAAGAAGTTGTACACGAGTTCTGGGTCAGATTAGAAAAATTCTTAGATTCGCTGTGTGTGTGTGTGTGTGTGTGTGTGTGTGTGTGTGTGTGTGTGTGTGTGTGTGTGTGTGTGTGTGTGTGTGTGTGTGTGTGTGTGTGTGTGTGTGTGTGTGTGTGTGTGTGTGTGTGTGTGTGTGTGTGTGTGTGTGTGTGTGTTGGTGTGCATGTGAATATGAGCCAGATGCTAATGCAGTGTGTTTATCCCACTGTGTTCGCTGATCACACTCCAGCTTTGTACATTCAGAGCAGGTTGGTGTTTAGTGTTCGGTGGATGAAAGCCAATTTTCCCAGCATGCACGTGGCTTTCTGGAAACTGGTGTTCTGATGTTTTGCAACACTACATGAGGACCTGATGAGTCGGGAGTCTGTTTTTTTTTTTTTATTTATTTTATTTTTATACCTATATCCACCATCATTACTGTGTCTACATACTTCTCTAAAGTCTATGGATTGGGACCCAAAACTTGTTAAACATCTCCTGCCATAAGAATGAGCCCTACAGTTAATGTGATGGACATGGCTGGTTCGTGTTTCCCAGCGAGGACAAAGTGACTTAGTCCTAGTGGCTTTTGTATACGACTTAGTCAGCAGACACACACACACGGTCTGAGTCACCTTTTTTTGATGAAAGGCTGTACAAACATGTTCATAAGTACAAATGATTCATTTATATATACAGAATCTTGCAAAAGTGAGTACACCACTCATATTTCAGCAACCATTTTAGTAAATCTTCTTAAGGGACAATAATATAGAAATAAAACTGATATATTTTAGAGTAGTCAATGTGCAGCTTGTAGCAGTATAGATTTACTGTCCTCTGAAAATAACTTAACATACAGCCATTATTGACCATTTCATCTCTTTTTATATGTATTTATTTATATTTTGAATAAAAATGGTCTAACAGAAATGCATGCTGCATTAATAAAATCAGTGCTGTGAAAATGAATTTGTGTTAACGCGTTAATTTCCACACACACACACACATACAGACGCCACTAACCTTACGAACAAGTTACATTCCGAACAACCATACCATTAATTTATTTGCAAGTTGTTACTGTGTTTGCTATTGACTACGCATATCTCCTAATGATGTAAGAGCTATAAATACTATTAAATAAACAATACAATTTACCGAGCATCATGTAGACTCGTGTCTAGCGATGTGATGGAATTCACCACTATTACAATGCAGTGCGACACCGATTTCAATTCAACACGATGCGTTTTAATGCAACAGAGAGTTAGATTTTATTTCTTTGGTTCAGACAGACAGCAGATCATCAGTTTACTTAAGTGACTACTGACTTCTAACGCATGGCCCTTTCATAAACAGGCCTTTGTAGTGCAAAAAAAGAGAAAAGATGAAAAATAAAGCCGGACATTCTTTTCCTGTTCTGTCTGCAGAAAGATGCAGCTCTACCTCTGCCATGTTAATCCGTATTCTATGTGAGACTCGGGACACACCTCGGCTTCCATAGTGTTGTGATGCATCATATTCACTTAGCAGCAGTGGTGATGAGAGAACGCACTCGAGAAACAATTGATCGTAGAGAAATTAATCAACATATTAAATATTGGTCACAAATTATTGGTCAGTTCCGAAAAAATGAAAGTATATTGTATCTACTAATAATTATATGAAGAATTTTTTTTTTTTACAGACGCAAAAGACATCGCGATACAAATACACAACTTGTGTGTGTGTGTGTGTATATAATATGCATGCATGTCAGTTTCCTGAAGATGTGTTTATGAACCTCTCATCCCCATTCCCCCAAAAAGTCTTCTCAAACAGCTTGTCCATGTCCATCCCACATTAACACTTCACTCACCAGCTAAAGCTTAGCAACGTCATGCTTCCATTTTCTTTTTTGTTTTAATACTCACACTCATGTCGACTTGTTTTTAATGCACTAGATTCATGTGTTCAGTTTTGCTTCTTCATCCGTGTTTGGTTTGACGTGCATTTTTTTGTTTGTTTTTGTTTGTCTGCTTTTGCTTCATCTCAGCTTTGTACCAGTGGCTCGAGGCTGAACGTCAGGGCAGAGACCCAGATGCAGTGACAGCAGGTAACCACCACCATCATCACCATCGTTAACCTACACTACTAATCCATTAATCTTCTAACTTTTCTTTAACCCCTTTCTAATCTTGTTTTTATTTTTATTTTTTAAAGTATTCTTTAAATTCTGCTCTCGTGTTATGTTGCATTCACACCAGCGAGCGTGCATCTTTCACTGTGTACTGCAAATTTGATGAGATGAATGACAAATGCTACAAACAAACTGTCATTCATCCTTTCACATGTGAAATATTCTTCTTTTTTTCTAACCTGTTAAATACAGTTAAATATGTGAAGAGAAATAATGAAGAAACCAAAAGCTAGGAAGCAGCAGCGATCGCTGTTGTCTTTGAGTGTTTACAGTTATCTTAGCTCTGCTAACGCAGCTAATAGCTAGCTAATACAAAGCCAACAATCCATGTACATTAAATAACCAACAACTTTCCTATTGACTATTGTATAGTTTAAATTCTTAATTTGTGATTAACTAGTAAAAGATGGAAGTTCATCCAGGTTTCTTTTCTGTCTGTAGGCCCAGTGGGTGTTTAATTGTAGATTAGCTAGGATTGCTAATCTGCTACATGCGAATACCCAGTACAGCATTATAAAGATGGATAAATTAGATACTTTAGTAAATCTTGTGCTTCAAGTTATGTTTTTGGGGCAAAAATTTCTCCTAAATTGCAAGTGTAAACGCAACGGTAGTCTCTATTGTTCCACCTCTCCTTCCCTCTTTTCCTACGCTTCCTAAATGAGGTGCGGCGTTCAAATCTGGGTCATAACTGCTCCAGTCTTGTTTCTGTAAACCTGCTCATGCTTCTGCTACATATTTACCGTCTGTCTCTTCTTCCTTTCTTCTACGTGTATATAGAATAGTAGAAACACATATGGTTACATGTTTCTAATGACCTATGTAGAGCTTGGTTGCCAGATTTTTGCCCACAATGAACAGCTTTTTTTTTTGGGTTGTTCTTTCTGTCTTTGTCTCTCTCTGTCAATGTCTTCTTCTTCTTCTTCCTCTTTTGTCTGCTTCCGTTAAGGGTTGCCACTGCGGTTTATCTGTCTCCATACCACCCTGTCCTCTTCATCTTCATCTTTTAAACCAACTACCTGCATTTCTTCCCTTACCACATCCATAAACCTCCTTGGTCTTTCTCTTTTTCTCCTTCCTGGTGGCTCCATCCGCAGCATTCTTCTTCCTCTTCAGACTCTTCTCCACCTGCTCCCTACTTTCATTACAAATCATCCGCAAACATCCATGGAGACTCCTGTCTGACCTCATCCGTCAGCCTGTCTATCTCCACTGCAAACAGGAAAGGGCTCTGAGCCGATCCTTGATGCAATTCAACCTCCACCATGAACCAGTTTGTCGTTTCTACTGCACACTTCACTGCTGTCACACTGTTCTCATACATGTCCTGCACCACCCTCACATACTGCTCTGACACACCAGACTTCCTCAAACAATACCATAACTCCTCTCCCCACCCTGTCGTGCGCTTTCTCTAAATCCACAAACACACAATGCATCTCCTTCTGACCTTCTCAATCAACATTCTCAAAGCAATAGTGCATCTGTGATGCTCTTCCTCAGCATGAAACCATACTATAGCTCACAGATGGTCACCTCTTCTCTCAGCCTGGCTTCCACTACTCTTTTCCATAACTTTATGGTGTGACTGATTAACTTAATTCTCCTGTAGTTTCTGCAGGTCTGAACATCTCGCTTACTCCTTAAAATTGATACCAGCACACTCCCTCTCTATTCCTCAGGCATCCTCTCACCTTTCAGAATTCTGTTTAACAATCTTGTCATCTCTCCTAAACATCCCCACGCTTCTACTGGTATGTTATCTGGGCCAACTTACTTTCCAATCTTCATCCTCTTAATCGCTGCTGTCACTTCCTCTTTATAAATTATATCCTTTTCCTGCTTCACCATCTCCACACCATCCAACCTTTCCTCTCTCTCTCTCATTTTCCTCGTTCATCAGCTGCTCAAAATACTCCCTTCATCTTCTCAACATGCTCTCCTCACTAGTCAACACATTTCCATCTGCATCCTTTTTTGCTCTAACTTGCAGCACATCCTTCCCAGCTCAGTTCCTCTGCCTGGCCAATCGCAACAAATCCTTTTCTCCTTCCTTAGTGTCCAACTTCTCATATGCTTTTTCCTTGGCTTTCGCCACATCCCTCTTCACCTGCTGCCGCATCTCCTTGTACTCCTACCTGCTTTGCTCTTCTCTCTGCTGTCTTCCTTTCTTTTACCAGATGTGACACCAAGTACCTTCCTAGCTGTCTCCCTTATCATTTCTGCAGTAGTTGCCCAATCATCCATCACCTCATCACCACCCATATCCGACCCCTTCCCTGAACCTTACACTACAGTCCTCCTCCTTTAGATTCCCCCATCTGCCCCAATCACCAATCGTTCATTCCTAGGTATACTGTGCACCACGTCATCTAACTCACTCCACTTTTCCTTCTCCTCCATCACACAACTCACTTGTGGAGCATAAGCACCGATGACATATACAGTGAGGAAAACAAGTATTTAAACACCCTGCTATTTTGCAAGTTCTCCCACTTAGAAATCATGGAGGGGTATGAAATTGTCATCGTAGGTGCATGTCCACTGTGAGAGACATAATCTAAAAAAAAAAAATCCAGAAATCACAATGTATGATTTTTTTTTACTATTTATTTGTATGATACAGCTGCAAATAAGTATTTGAACACCTGAGTCAATGTTAATATTTGGTACAGTAGCCTTTGTTTGCAATTACAGAGGTCAAACGTTTCCTGTAGTTTTTCACCAGGTTTGCACACTGTAGTGTGTGCAAACCTGGTGAAAAACTACAGGAAACGTTTGACCTCTGGGAGGGATTTTGGCCCACTCCTCCACACAGATCTTCTCTAGATCAGTCAGGTTTCTGGTCTGTCGCTGAGAAACACGGAGTTTGAGCTCCCTCCAAAGATTCTCAATTGGGTTTAGGTCTGGATACTGGCTAGGCCACGCCAGAACCTTGATATGCTTCTTACAGAGCCACTCCTTGGTTATCCTGGCTGTGTGCTTCAGGTCATTGTCATGTTGGAAGACCCAGCCTCGACCCATCTTCAATGCTCTAACTGAGGGAAGGAGGTTGTTCCCCAAAATCTCGCAATACATGGCCCCGGTCATCCTCTCCTTAATACAGTGCAGTCGCCCTGTCCCATGTGCAGAAAAACACCCCCAAAGCATGATGCTACCACCCCCATGCTTCACAGTAGGGATGGTGTTCTTGAGATGGTACTCATCATTCTTCTTCCTCCAAACACGTTTAGTGGAATTATGACCCAAAAGTTCTATTTTGGTCTCATCTGACCACATGACTTTCTCCCATGACTCCTCTGGATCATTTAAATCGTCATTGGCAAACTTAAGACGTGCCTGGACATGTGCTGGTTTAAGCAGGGGAACCTTCCGTGCCATGCATGATTTCAAACCATGACGTCTTAGTGTATTATCAAAAGTAACCTTGGAAACGGTGGTCCCAGCTCTTTTCAGGTCATTGACCAGCTCCTTCCGTGTAGTCCTGGGCTGATTTCTCACCGTCCCTAGGATCATTGAGACCCCACGAGGTGAGATCTTACATGGAGCCCCAGTCCGAGGGAGATTGACAGTCATGTTTAGCTTCTTCCATTTTTTAATTATTGCTCCAACAGTGGACCTTTTTTCACCAAGCTGCTTGGCAATTTCCCCGTAGCCCTTTCCAGCCTTGTGGAGGTGTACAATTTTGTCTCTAGTGTCTTTGGACAGTTTTTTGGTCTTGGCCATGTTAGTAGTTGGATTCTTACTGATTGTATGGGATGGACAGGTGTCTTTGTGCAGCTAACGACCTCAAACAGGTGCATCTAATTTAGGATAATAAATGTAGTGAAGGTGGACATTCTAAAGGCAAACTAACAGGTCTTTGAGGGTCAGAATTCTAGCTGATAGACAGGTGTTCAAATACTTATTTGCAGCTGTATCATACAAATAAATAGTTTAAAAATCATATATTGTGATTTCTGGAATTTTTTTTTCGATTATGTCTCTCACAGTGGACATGCACCTACGATGACAATTTCAGACCCCTCCATGATTTCTAAGTGGGAGAACTTGCAAAATAGCAGGGTGTTCAAATACTTATTTTCCTCACTGTATCGTCACCTTATTAGAAACTCTCTTCATGTCCACTACACTCTTACTGTTCTCTTCCTTCTGGATCACCCCTACACTATTTCTCTTTCTATCCACACAATGGTAAAACAGCTAAAAGCCACCTCCAGTGTTGATGGCCTTACTCCTCTTACACTTGGTCTCTTAAACACACAGAATGTCTACCCTTCTCCGATCCATTATATCAGCTAACTCTGGTAAAAGGGAGAGAGTGCCAACATTTAAAGTGCCCACCCAAACCTCCTCTCTCTTTCACTTCTGTTTTCCCTGCTGTCTCTGTAGACATCTTTCTCTTCTTCTTTTCCTCCTTTGGCCAACAGTAGCAGTAGCTTCTATAAGAGCTCTGGAGCATGACCAGAAACCCTCGACAGATCACTCTTCTTTTTATTTTTTTATTTTTTTATGTTCCGTAAATTCCCTCTGTTCTTCTTAGCACCATTTCCAATTTGATCTTCTCATTTTGTCCAGTCTGCTCTTTTTTTTGGTGTTTTTGTGTCTCTTTCCATTTCATTCAAACTAATGAACTCCTCTACTTTGTGCAACATCAAATATACTAGGGGTCCCCGAACTACCCTTTGAATTACCCTTTCCCGAATTGGAACGGCCCTTTGAACCATGCCAGAGTCATATTTTGAAATGTAAAGGCTGATAAGATTTGACCTAGCTATCTGTAGAATTAGTTCAACCTCTAGTTATTAACGTAGCCAAATTATTTGCTAGATTCACCCACCAACCATAAGGAAGTAAATGTTTTGATTTTAATAGCAATGAATATGAAAAAATTTTATTATGATAGTAATAATGCTCATTTAACAGGCAATATATATGTCTCTTGAAAAGTAAAGCTCATTTGTCTGTACAGTGCCGAACAATGTAATAAACTAATCTAGCATTAGGAAGCATATTAAATAAAAATAATTTAAAATCATCATAAAACCTCCCAATAATACTGGTAGACACTCCAGCCCATTTCATTTTCTGTTATTGACCGACCTGCTCTTTATTAAAGTAAGGAAATATTTTGAGGTACTCACAGAAAAAAGTTTGGGGACCCCTGCAATACACAGTCTATTCTTATCAAAGGTTTATAGAAACGATTGTATAATAATGAACGAGTGTATGAATTAAAATTATGTGAGTATTTTAGAATAATAATAATCTAGAAACAAGCTTCTCTATTATCTTATTATTTTTCATATGCACATGCCCAGTTTCTCATATACAGCTAATTTGCATTGACTCCACCCTAATTTATGCAGGCATTAAACCCCTGGCTTCGAAAGTCCCTCCTCTTATCCGAAGGTCCGAAAAAGAACTGGATCATTCTAGTCGATATTCCAGACACTTTAGGACGGTTTAGAACAGCGATTGAGAAGGTAATTCCCCATCTTCCACTTATCTTAATTTTTTTTTTCCACCACCTTTCTAGGTGAGAACTTTGACCAGAGTCCCCTCAAACGGACCTTCAAATCCAAAGTGCTGGCTCACTACCCCGAGAGCGTCGACTGCAACCCGTTTGACCAGGATGCCGTCAACATGGTGGGTAAAATGTGCCGTACCAAACGTATCCCATAATGCTTTGCATTCAGAAGGACAACTTAGGACATTGATCAGAGCTTCAGTGTAGGAGTTAAGCAGGATTTGGAAATGTCAACATGTTGCAGAGATACACTGCATGGTCAAAAGTTTGTGGCCACCTTTAGTATTTTTGGTTTGGTTTGTGCTTCTTTTTGAACGTCCCATTCTACATTTTGTCTCCATCTGCTGTTATAATAAGCTCAACTCTCCTGGGAAGATGTTCCACTAGATTTTGTGGAGATTTGTCAAGATTCATTGTGATACATGGGTTTTTGTAAAGTCAGGTACTGATGTTGGTGAGGAGGACTGGGATGCAGTAATAAGAGCTCTATAGCAGAAGATCTTCCACTCCAACCAATGGAAAGCAGATCTTCTTCATGGCGCAGGCTTTCTGCACAGGGGCATCATTGTGCTGGAGCAGGTTTGGATCTCCTCGTTTAAGTGAACACATCCTATATTATTGTGTGACTCCAACTTTTTGGTGAAGAACCACATATGGCTGGAAATCTCAGGTGTCCCAATACTTTTGTCCTTATATTTCATGTCCAAGTTTATCCAACAGTTTCAGACTTTAAGAATAGTTGTACTAAGCTGACATCTAAGTGTGTCATGATGATCAAGTGTGTTGCAAAATTTCCATGGGATCTTCATCTGAGGAATTTTGGAAATATGCCAAATTGGAAAATTACCAGGAATTTATTGGAATTAATTAGAATTTTATGGGAATTTATATAAACTTTATCATATACAAACAAACATTTTGTTTGGTCATAAGCTGACATGATTGTAAGTAGAAAAATTTTAAATGCAATATATGGACAAAAGTATTGGGACAACTGACTTTCTCAGCCGTATGTGGTTCTTTCCCAAATTGTTTTCGCAAAACTTCAAGGCACATAATTATGTTGGATGTCTTTGGATGCAGTTGCATGAAGTCATCCCTTTACATAAACTAGGAGACCCAAACCTGTTCAACATGACAATGCCCCTATGTACAAAGCAAACCCCCATGAAGATCTGCTTTGCATTTGTTTTTAGTGGAAGATCTCCTGCTATAGAGATCCAACCCTTCTGAACATGAATAAATGTGAACACCCCAGGCCTCCTCACCTCACCAACCTCAGGACCTGACTTTATTAACACTCTTGTGGCTGAATTAATCTCCACAAATCTTCAAAAGTGCACACTAAAATCTAGCGGAACATCTTCCCAGAAGAGTGGAGGGAATTCTAAGAGTAAATTAGGACTAAATGTTGAATGCGATGATCAAAAAGGCACATAGCATACTAATGACCAGGTGTCTGGATACTTTTGGCAATATAGTGTTTAGCTACTTAAACACTATTCTGCTTAACACAATTCTGGAGATGACTCATATTCAGAATAATATTACATAATTATCCAGCAACATGAATTACGTATGTTCGCTCGCTCTCAGCTTTTAAAAGTCCGTGCTTTTGTGTTCAATAAAACGACGCTAAAGTGCACATTCCCAATCTTTACGCTTCCTATAAACCCATGCTCTCCGCCGAGAGAGCCTCAGAGTCTGAGTGAGGGCTCGCTTTACTGCCGAACGTCACGGGACTCCCTGACCTGCTGCGAGGTAGTTTTTTCCATAAGCAACATAGACAAAAGCCTGATGCTGCTGATGGAGTCATTAATTATTCAGGCTTTTCTCTGTGCTTAGGTCAGCACTGAGAACACAACACCTGAACAGAGTGCTGATGTTTCTCCGTAAGTGATGTCAGAACACCAGGAAAGATCTGAATCAGTTTTTGTGTTTCTTGTACATTTAATCTGCTGGGCTAAAAAGGAGAGCATCTCTCTCTCTCTCCTTTTCGATCTCTTTGCTGGCCTCTAAAGTATCTTTTACACTTTGCCTTTCTTATTTAATATTCAGATGTGTAGAGACACAAAAGCAGAAAAGCACTGATATATAATACACACCGATTTTGCATGAGGTGTGGGATCGATTTAAAGAAAAATTGTGCATCGAATACAAGTTCTTAACATATTTACGTTGTTATAACAAGAATTATTTCAAAATATTATCAGTAGATGCGCTGTTCCTTTATTAGTTAGTAAGTGAGCAATATTCGATCTTAGAACGATTTCTCCTGGTTAAACTTTCTCGAACGCATTCTCTCCGCACCACTGCTGCTTCGCGAATTCGATGTATCACAACACTACGGAGACCGAGGCGTGTTCTGAGAGTCACATAGAATACAGATTAACATGGCAGAGGTAGAGCTGTAACTTCCTGGAGACAGAACAGGGAAAGGTTTGATTCTATCTTTTTTTCTTTCTTTTTTTGCACTACAAAGACGTGTTTTTTGAGAGGGCCATGCGTTAGAAGTCAGTTATGTAAATTGATGATTTGTTGATCAATTCTCTCTCACTCACTCTCCAGCTCTGCATGCCGAAAGGCCTGTCGTTCCGCACTCAGAAGGACCCCCTGACTCCGAAGTTCCACTCGTTCCTCATCACGCGTGAGGATGGCTCTCGCACCTACGGGTTCGTCCACACCTTCTACGAGGAGGTGACCAGCACTCAGATCCGCTCAGCCATGCAGACTTTGCACCAGATGCACCATGCAGAGCACGCCTCGTCCCACACCTGTCCTTCGTCATCATCTTCGTCCTCGTCCTCCTCCTCGAGCATGGACTCGTTAACCAGCAGCTCAGACGAAACCGAGTCTCTGTTGTGTTCGGTGCGTCCGAGCTGTTGCAACTCGTCAAGCTACAACGCCGAACAGGACACGCTGTACGTCTCAAAAGCACTGTGTCTGATCACGCCCATGCCCTTCATGCACGCGTGTCGCCGCTTCCTGTCACAGCTGCACAGAGCCGTCGCAGCCCAGCAACCCCCACCCCTGCCGTTAGAAAGCTACGTACACAACGTGCTGTATGAAGTCCCACTTCCGCCCCCAGGACGGTCCTTAAAGTTCCACGGTGTCTACGAGCCCATCGTGTGCCAGCGGCCCGGACCGGCCGAGCTCCCGCTTGCGGATTTTCCTCTGGGTGAGGCTTTTCGGCTGCTGGGGGTCGAGAACCTGGTGCAGCTCTTTACTTGCGTCCTGCTCGAGATGCAGGTTCTGCTTTACTCGCAAGGTGAGAGTCAAATAAATAAAAAGAAAAGGTCGTTTTTAAATAGATATTCCATGATTTCACAGCAGCTAGGTTGGGTTATGCTTCAGGAAAAGCCACAAACACAATTTATTTAGGCTTTAGAGGAAATGTAGTGAAATGAAGATGTTTATGGATATAGACTGTTACGAAGGAAATTTGAAGGTCTGAGTAGCTCTGGATCTGCAGCATTAATTTAATTGTGGCTGATTAGCTAATCGTCATATCAGTTAACTAAGGATCAAATTTGATAGTTAGTAAAATTTGCCTAATTTATATTGCTTTAACAAAGAAACTTCTTACTAAATCATCCGTAATGGACAATAATATTACAGATTTCCACGTGTGTGTGTGTGTATACCATATGACCATGTGACATTACCACGTCTACGATTTAATCAGCAAGTTAGAATAAAGAGAACACATAAAATTCTGCGGGAAACTGGCCAAATCTGCCACAGACACATTTGACATGATACATTGGACATACGCCGATGCTGAAGCGAGTCATTCGAGGTGTCTTGAGCGGCATGCATGCTTCAAGAACAGAAGAAGACCACTGAAAGACAACGAGAGATCGGATCGTTTAACGTGCTTAACCCCCAAAAATTTCACAACCATTAGGTAACTAGTGCATGATGATCGTCGGTGAACAATTCATATTATCTTACTTCCACACCTACTTCCACATGCCCTTCTGACCTGCAAACTTCCCGAAGATTAAGATCCAGCTCAAAGGTCGCCGTTTTGACACCATTGCAAAGATACAACACTAATAGGTGCTTGACATGTTTAGAACACATGTTCCACATCAGGACATGTTTTAAAAGTGGCAGGAACACTGGGGGTATTGACTATTTTTTGAAGGTGATGGTGTGTAAACAGATAAATAAAGTACTTTCTTGTAAGCAGAGCTCGTCTCGAAACCTTTTGATAACACCACTTATTTGGCCAGTCATTGCTGGCTAGTTCACTGTTTAGCATCATCTAGCCACTGACAGGAAGACAAACCACAATCTGACCAAAACAAAGTGACACCATTTGATCATGTTTGTTTGGCTGGCTAGCACTCATCATCTTTCAGTGATAATGATGATAAAAATAATAATAATGAGAGAATATTTTTGCTAACACCTTGACTGGTATTGGTTGATTCTTGACTCAGATAATCACGTGTGGACGTCAGGTTGCAAGGCTGCAGCAGAATTGTGCTAACCTATCTGTTGGCATGTCTTGCTGTTTGAGCCACTTCCTTTGAGAAAATGCTTTCTAAAGTTAGCTTGATATTAACCTGCAGTGCAAGTGTTAGGAAAAAAAATGCTTATTAAGTCTTCAGTGCTGCTTCAACACTGAGTGTTTTGTGGTTTTTGAGAGAGACATTCATATTCCTGTTGTTTCTATGCAACAAACAAAGATTTAACTTCCACTTTATTTCTATTGAAACTCCTCCCTTAGCATGATGAATAGTTTACACATGCAACATCTGGAGAGTTTGTTTATCCAAATTTTTAACTGTACTTTTCCATGCCTCAAAGATGTTCTTCACTAGTTGGAGATTTCTTGTTCATCCCAGAGCAGTTTAATAGTACTTAGGTGCGGTGACTGGGCAGGTCATTCCATGATGGATAACACTCAGGACGACTGCTCTCTGAATAAGATGGAACTCTCTAGATGAAATTCAATGGTGTTGAAGTATGGAATGGGAGCCCTATTGGTTTCCTTTCACTTTCTGGAATCTTCCCTGCCAAAACAAACCTCAAACCATTACCCTTCCAGCTCCATGTGTGATTGTGGAGGTGAGGCAGTCTGATCTTCTGTTTTCTGTCTTACACAAGTTCTTCTGGTAGAGACAGAAATGTCCCATTTCAGAATTTCCTTCCATTCATTCACTGTTTGGTTCTTATGGGTTTTTAACTTTTTTCCAAGTTTGTTGCATAGAAACAAAAGAAAACGTGTATCAAAAACCATAAAAGACGCCACACTTTTCATTCATTTATATTACATTTAATTAAATTATATCCTGCTGTACTGGATATTTAAATATGAAGCTCTAAAAGAGGGGTCACCAACCTTTTTGTAACTGAGAGCTACTTCTTGGGTACCGTTTAATTTGAAGGGCTACCAGTTTAATACACACAGTTTTCAGTTTGACCTGAAATAACAAATTTGCTCAATTTACCCTGTATTATATGTTATTTTTAATAATTAATGATATTCATCTATGTGAAGACACTGATCATGTTAATGATTTCTCATAATAATGATCAACAATGAGTTAACAAAGTAGGAAACAGCTATTTTTAGAAAAGGCCGCGGGCTACTCATGTGGTCCTTGCGGGCACCATGTTGGTGACCCCTGATCTAGATGCCGGAATATCTCATTTTTATTTATTGAATAGTGTTCCGTCGAATTGTTTAGATGCTGAGACATTGTTGTGTGTGTGTTTTGTAGATTATCAGAAGCTGATGGTGGTAGCAGAGGGGATCACCACGCTCCTCTTTCCATTCCAGTGGCAGCATGTGTATGTCCCCATTCTCCCTGCGTCCCTGCTGCACTTCCTTGATGCCCCTGTTCCCTACGTCATGGGCTTGCAGTCGAAAGAGGGCACGGACCGGTCCAAACTTGAACTGCCTCAAGAGGTGACTCTACGCTACACTACTCTACAGTGATGTCACATTGTTCAGTACAGACATGCATTCTGCTCCTTTCCCTTTAGTTTCCACTGTGTAGAAGGGTTTTTGTCTGGAAAAACTACACAATGTATGGAATAAAGAATGATGTTATTCATACAACTGAGCGGGTGAGGGTTAAGGGTTTTGCTCCAGGGCCCAAGCGTGGCATCTTGGTGTGGCTGGGATTTGAACACACAACCTTTGGATCCACATTCCAATGCCTTGGAAATTAAACTACCACATCATCACCTCTAACTTATGTTAGAGCCACATTTAAGATTGTAACTCCGTGGTTAAGGCATTTGATTGGAAGGTCACAAGTTCAAAACCCAGCACCACCAAGCTGCCACTGTTGGGCCCATGAGCAATGCCCTTAACCCTCAAGTCGCTCTGGATAATGGCATCTACCAAACAGCATAAATATCGATGTAAAAATTCAATACAAGTCACACGTAAATCAAGCATCTACATGGTATATGTTTAATTTTCCATTCTGGCTATGACATAAATCTGGGCAAAAAGTTTCTTTCGAATGTAAATGCAGTGAAAATATGGTGAACCATTAAGTAATTTTCGGATTTACAGGTGTGATGGTAAATATGAAAGAAACCACACATCTTTGTGACCACTGAAAGTGATGTGGAGCAGAATTTATACTCTTGTCTGCAATAAGGAACAAATGTAATCATTATACGAGGGACATTTAAGTCTAACCGGGACTTTTGATTTTATAAAATAAAAAATTTATTTCAGGGAGTGGAAACTGCATTAATCTTTTGACATACTCCAACTTTCATACACTCATCCCAGCATTTAAATAACGCCTGAAAAAATTCTGCATAGAAAGATTCGTCTGTATGTCCAAACTATTTCAGGAAAGCCTGCTTCACTATATCACTAGGGAACCACCACGACCTGCATCGGGACCATCACTGACTTCCATCTTTGAAATGTTAACCACCATGCTAGCATTTTTATACCTGTAACATCAAAAGTCCTGGACTTGAACGCCCCTCGTTTAAGAGGACTTTTTAATGTGCTAATGTAGGAAAGTAACACATTGGTTTTGCTTGTTCGTGTTTCTAAAAACTTGTTTGTTTACCTCAAGAAGCCACATTAGCAATAATAACCCCAGTAACTCAGTTTTACTAGTAATCGTAGCCACTCATAGGGGTTAAGTTCATTCATTAAGGCTTTGGGTTACTGATCGGAAGGTTGGGGGGGTTCAAGCCTTTGTTTTGCCAAGCTGCTATTTAAGTAAGGCCCTGAACCCTCTGTGCTCCACGGATGCTGTATCATTGCTGACCCCAGATTCCTAAAAATCACTACAATACACGAAGATAAGAATTTCACTGTGCAGAAAAGTGACAAGTATAAATCGTCTTTCTTCATGCCATAGCATTTCCTCTATG
This sequence comes from Silurus aristotelis, assembly GCF_946808225.1. Taxonomy (NCBI): domain Eukaryota; kingdom Metazoa; phylum Chordata; class Actinopteri; order Siluriformes; family Siluridae; genus Silurus; species Silurus aristotelis. The sequence goes on from NC_139580.1 coordinate 28,333,537, forward strand.
CATGGCAGATGACGTGATGTGCTTTGGATCATAAGCCCTACTTTTCCTTCTTCATACTCTTCGTATAATTCTGGTGCAAGTTAGTCTTGGTTTTTTAGTCTTCCATTCTGTTTTTCAGTGGTTTGCATCCTAAGTACGAAGTGGTCTTTCTGTAGCAAAAACAGAATTGTGTTCATCCACTATTGTGGTCTCAGGTGTTCTTCCAGGCCTTTTGAGCTCCCTAGTGCATTCTTCCTTTTTTATTGATGCAGCAAATGGATGATTTGGCTCATTTGTCATGAAACAAGAAAGAAACAGGTCATCCCTAATAAGTCTGAATATTTACAGACCCTGAACATGGCTGCTGCTGCTTTCACATCCTTCCCCTGTTTCTCCTGTCCTTTCTTGTTCTGTTCTGCATTGAATGATGTCTCAGTCATGTGATTTGTTCCAGCAGCTCCAGAAGGAACATTATGTTTAAACAAAAAAACAACAACATGCAGATGATTTAGAGTAAATGCGTTCTTTGTAGATACAGTACATACTGAAACCATGATGATGTGTATTAGTGAATTTCAGCAGCACTCGATCCCAGGAGGACAAGCTCTTGCTCTGCCCTAGTGTTTTATTTATACTTTGGTAGGACAAGGACACCTGCTCACGTGCTCAGTTTTACGTGCTGTTGTGAAGCAGTAGAGGCTGAACATCGTGAGGAGAAAACCTCTGGAATGCAGGGGTGACATTTTATCTAAAGTTTTGGGCATGTTTATGACACACGCGTTTTAAGCATTTTAATGCTAATATATAAATGAGAAGTTCAGAAGTTGGCGATTGTGCTGAGGAAGCTTCAATATGTATGTATTTATTATACACTATATCGATGAATGGTGTTTTTTTGGGAACACTGTAATCCAAATTTAGTTTCTGTTTGCCGTTTTAATAACCTCCACTTTTCTGGGAAGATGTTCCACTAGATTTTGGAGTGTGCTTTGGAAGATAGGTGAGGTGAGGAGGCCTGGGAGGACAGCATTCACATTCATCCCAAAGGTGTTGATCTCTATAGCAGGAGATCTTTCACTCTACATGGAGCTGGCTTTGTGCACAGAGACATTGTCATGCTGGAACAGGTTTGGGTCTCAAAGTTTAATTGAAGGTTAACTTTCATGCCATTCAAGACGTCCTATACAACTCAACATGTTTGTGGTACAGTTTAGAAAAGAACAACATATGGGTGGAAAGGTCATGTGATGATTGCATTAACCACATTATTAGGCTCCTAAAGATTCTTAAGCTTTTTTTTCACTCATTATAGGCAAACCTTTGCTTCGTGGACATTGACAATCATTGCCTGGAGCTGCCTGAGGATTTTCCACAGTTCCCCAACAAGGCTGAGTTCATCCAGGAGCTGAGCGAGCTGCTGTCCAGCTATGGCTTGCCTCTCGAAGGAGGCACGGTGTCGCCCCCACCCACCACCGTTCAAACACACGTGACTGGGACGGAAGCTCTGAGAGACTTGGTGGACGACGGAAGGAACGGAAATCTGCCACTAGACGTCGTTGATGTGCTGCAGGGAAACCCGACTCTGGAGCGTCTTCAGGCTCTGGCTAAGCGCACAGGGGTGAAGGTGGCACGTCTGGAGGAGCTGGTGGCCGGGCAAAAGGCTTTGGCAGAGGAGAACACAGGGGCACTGAGGACTGGCATAGAGCCAGAGGAGCTAAGAAACGCCAAGTTAAACGTGCAGCTCAGGGAGGTGTTCGCGGCTCGATTTGTCACGATGTTCGCCGATTACGAGGCGTTCGTCATTCAGAACTCGCCAGATCTGGAGTCATGGCTGTCCAATCGGGAGCAGATGCACAACTTTGACAAGGTGACCAAATATCACTTTACATTACTTGTCAAAGTGGCAGGACGTACCTTTTTATACAGACATTTGTCCTTCCCTAACGCTTTCCCTCTCTTTTTTTTTTTTTTTCCACTAGGCTTCCTTCCTGTCAGACCAGCCGGAGCCGAACCTGCCTTTTCTGTGTCGCTTCATCGAGACCCAGATGTTCGCCACCTTCATCGACAATAAAATTTTGTCCCAGTGGGAGGAGAAGGAACCCCTGCTGCGCGTGTTTGACGGACGCATCGAGAAGGCCCGCCTTTACAACGTACGCGCTCCCAGCCTACGCTCCTCCATCTACCAGAGGTGCACCATCCTCAATGAATCCGGTGAGCCGTCCCGCTTTCATGTAAACCCACAAACCTACAAGCCACCTACAAGTACAGTTAAGGGGAAGAAATGCAAATGAAAATTGCTTGTAACGCATCAACTGTTTACATTTTTAAACCAATTTTTAATAAAATGGCTGCTTGGTTAAATAATATATAAGATAATATAAAAAAAATAAAATACACTGCAATACACTGTTTTTTTTTTAATTGGCACAAACTAAATAGAATAAATCTAATTAAATACATTGAAATATTGAATTAAATAGTGTACATTTGTTTTTTGGTAATACAGATGTGTATATAAGTGTGTGTGTGTGTGTGAGAGAGAAAGTGTGTTTGTGTCAACATCCTGGACTAAAGCATCACTTTATTTTATTTGCAATATGATAGTTTATTGTGGTTTTAAAGCATTTAAAAGAAGATTAATAGCTCAGGGTTTTGGCACGAAGCTTTACAGCATTTACTTTTTCTTTCCTCTTCGTTTTCCTCTCCAGCTCAGGCCATCGAGCAGCGGCTAATGAAAATCGATCATGCTGCCATCCATCCGCACTTGTTAGACATGAAGATTGGCCAGGGCAAATACCAGCAGGGCTTCTTCCCTAAGCTCCAGTCGGACGTATTGGCCTCAGGGCCCACTAACAACAAGTGAGTACGATCCCAATCCAGATCCAGGATTTCTAGCTTTTTCATGCATCTGGTCCACCCACGTTGTTTGTTCTGCTTCTCTGCAGCACACGCTAATGAATGCGTGAGGAATAGCTGACAGGTTGAATTAGTTTAACTGTGGATCAAATTACCTGAATGGAGCTGATGATTGTGAAAGAAAGATCGTGTCGTTTTGTTGTACGTCAGCGACCTTTGCTTTATTCCCTTAAATGTTTAAACAGTGAAACAAGCTTAAAGGTAGTCTTGCTCCCTGAGTGTCTGTGTATTCGATCTCGTTATCTCTTATTCATAATAATAACACGTTATTGTGGTTTATTATATTTCTAATAGACTTAATCCAGCATTTTTAATAATTATCCAAATTTTTCTAAAGATGCCACAGCTGTAACAATTTACTGTCCTCTAAAAATAACTAAAAATACAGCCATTATTGTCAAAATAACTGGGAACAAGCGTATGTCTGTCAAAACTGTGTCTAAAGTGTCAATATTTTGTGTGAGCACCATTGTTATCCAGCACTGCATTCATCCTCCTGGGCATGGAATTCACTAGAGCTGCACAGATTGTTGCTGGGATCCTCTTCCCGCTACTTATCCTTATCGCTTCTTTATAATGGCATCATTTGTCAGAATGACATCAGAATGTCATAGTACATGTTGGAGTTCATGTTTTCCTTAATGAACCGCAGCTCCACAGTACCAGCAGCACTCATCCAGCCCCAGGCCATGATGCTACCACCACCATGCTTGACTATAAGCAAGACACAATTTTCTTGGTACACCGTACCAGGGCTTCGCCACACATGCTGGACACCATCTGAGTCAACCAAGTTATTCTTAGTCTCACCAGACCACAGGACATGGTTCCACTAATTCATGCTCTTGGACAGGTTTTTAGCAGGCTGTTTTGTGAGCCAGCTTTAGTAGAGGCTTCCTTCTGGGACAGCGGCCTGCATACCGACTTGTTGCAGTGTGTGGCGTGCGGTCTAAGCACTGACAAGCGGACCTTCTGCTTCTGTAACCTTTAAAGCAATGCTGCAGGACTCCTGGAAGTTGTTTTTTTTTTTTTTTTTAAAGCCTGCTTCTGCACCTGACGCATAGCACGAGGACTCAAATTCTTTGATGGACCTTTGCGAGGCCTGTTCTTAGTGGAACCTGTCTTGGAAAACCTCTGGTTGAGCCCGCTATGAACGTAGCCATAGAAGCTGGCATTACATTGAAAAAATCTGTGTTCTTCAGAGAAGCCCTGTAGAAATAGATCTCTATTTTTATTAAAACCGAGTTTGGGCATTTTTAAACTCGTTTCTCGCACAATCACGTAATATCTGAATTTCATTTTTTTATTTTTATTTTTTTATACCCAGACGTATCAAACGATGTACGATCCAATACTCTGTATTGCAACCCTAATGATATTATTTTAAATTGCACACCAACTTTTGATGTGAGCTACAAAATTTTTTCTGGCACATTCTCAGGTCATTGTGATCCTTACGTGCAGTTCTGTTTGCAGGTGGTCCAATCGAACAGGCGCCACTCAGAAACGGAGGGAGTTTCAGAGACAGCAACCAGACCACCAAGGCCTGGACAATGACCTCAGAGAGGTACAGTACAACATCCTCCTTTTATCATCTGTGTCGTCTTCGTTTGATTTTCCTTTTCCCATTTTTTTTCGCTCTGACATCACTTTTCATCAATGTAGATCCTATAATTTTCTTTCTCATTTCTTATAAATTCCAGTAGTGTTTGACTTTTAATGAAAATTTTTGGTCTGTTTTTTTTTCTATTTTTTATTACATTTGCCTCCCTGCATGGCTGATATTGTTTAAATGTGTTTTCTGCATGTTGCTGGGTTTTTCATTTTTTTTGCTTCATTCCCATTTTATTGTTCTTTCGTTTGCATCCTCCATCGTTTGCACGCTGTGGGTTGTGGGCTGTACCACTGCGCAGCCAGTCAATGTGGGTTTGGTTGTGAGATCTATGGATTCCTGGGAAGTGGTCAAGGTGTCAACCCATCATGTAAAACCACCAAAAAAAGCCTTCTCGACCAGCAGCATGGTATGTTTCTGGTCTGGTCACATTGTGACCACCTGTGACCTGTTTGACCAACAAACACAACCTTCACACAAGGCGTCATGGACAGTGCTTCCTAAATAGCAAACCTTTGATGACACGATCTCTCACTGGATCATCATCTACACTCCTTTTAGCTTTCAAACATCTCAAATATAATTTTTTTACAGCATCGTTCTTCTTGAGAAAATGGCTGGCAATCAGGTAATCAGTTACAGAAAATCCTTATATAAATTTTTTGTTCAAAACGGACACTAAATGATCATGATCCAGATGATGGGATTTGTCAGTTGCATTTAGCAACCTATAAATCAGTGATAATGCAGGTGGAGGTGTGAGGTATTACAGAATGTTAGTGCATTATGTGGAGGTAAAGAATGACCTGAAGTGAAGTGAAGAGCATTATAATGCTGTAAGGCCTCACACCCAGCCATGGATTATGACATTATACTATGGTCCCTTAGGCTATGTCTACACTAATCTGATTATGATTTAAAATCATAATAAATAATAAAAATCCATAATAGTTTTTAAAAAACACTTCCAGTTTTACAGTCCAAACTCTAAAAGTTTCTAAATTTATGCACTTTGGAGAGCATTTTTAAAAAGCACATTGTCGTTGACAATGTGGACGGAAGGCCAAAAACATATTTCCCTGGCGAGCCAGCCAGGAGCTCAGCGAAGATCCATTAGTGTGGACATGGCCTTAGAAGCATTTAAAAGTTAATGACACAGACAGAAGTATTGTCTTTTGTGAAGTGTGATTTTTGCATGCTAGGCTAAATAGCATACAATGTAAAACAAGCTGTTGTCAGGAAGTCTTATTCAGGTTACAATTCTACATTGCTTCCTACATTACACACACTTGAGAAGAATGAGGGAGACTGACACATGTATATGTCTTTTGTAGAAGTACTTGCAGGAGGCACGTAGTCTTGGGAAAAACCTGAGGCAACCCAAGCTGTCTGACCTTTCTCCTGCGGTCATTGCACAGACCAACTCTAAGTTTGTGGAGGGTTTATTGAAGGAATGCAAAATGAAGGTTTGTATAGATATATGTAGACTGATCATTTAGTATCTCTCTGTTTTCCTTTCTCTCTTACACACACACACACACACATACTGTGACCCTGTGCCATGATGTGTTTTTTGTGAACATGTTTGTCATGTTCAGACTAAGCGCATGCTGGTGGAGAAGATGGGTCGAGAGGCCGTGGAGCTTGGCCACGGCGAGGCGAACATCACCGGTCTGGAGGAGAACACGCTTATCGCCAGTCTGTGTGACCTGTTGGAGAGGATATGGAGCCACGGCCTGCAGGTCAAACAGGTGAGTAGAGCCGCTCTGGTGGAGTTTGTCATGTGCTTTGTACAAATAATTGACAGCGACATAAAGAGTAAAATGTCCCATTGCGTGGTCTTTATGGTTGAGGTTTGCTGTATGTGTGCAGGGAAAGTCTGCATTATGGTCCCATTTAAGGCATTACCAGGACAAAGTGGAGAAGATGGAGCAGCAGGTGGAGCCATCAGGTAAGAACATACATACATACATACATATGTGTGTGTGTGTGCATGTGTGTATTTATACAGTATCTCACAAAAGTCACGTTTCAGCAGTTGTTTTAGTATATCATCGTGTAACCATGCAAAGCCACACATTCTATTCATCATGTTCATGTCTTTGTCTGCTTGACAAGACAATATACATTTTTGTATCTTGCAGTTGAAATTTGGTGCTTTGAGTGCAATTCCCTCATATTGACCACTAGATGTTCAACATGGGACCTCATGGCAAAGAACTCAAAGGATTTAAGAATTAGAATGGTTGCTCTCCACAAAGATGGATGATGCTATAAGAATATCGGTAACACCCTGAAATGGAGTTACAGTACAGTGGCCAGGGTCATATAGAGGTTTTCTATAACAGTTGGGGCTGCATGAGTGCTGCTGGTACTGGGGAGCTGCGGTTCATTGAGGAAAACATGGATTTCAACACGTACTATGACATTCTGGAGCAGAATATGATTCTCTCCCTTCAGAAACTGGGAAGAATGGCAGTTTCCAACATAGTAATGTCCACAAACACAATGCCAAGATGACAACTGCTTTGCTGAGGGACCTGAAGGTGATGAAGTGGCCAAGTATGTCTCCAACCCTAAACCCTATTGAGCACCTGTGGGACATCCTCGAATGGAAGGTGTAGAAGCACCATGTGTCTGACATCCAGCAGCTCTGTGATGTCATTATGGTGGATTGGAAGAGGATCCCAGCAACAACCTGTGTAGCTTGGTGAATTCCATGCCCAGGAGGATTAGGGCAGTGCTGGATAACAAAATAAAATTGTTGACACTTTTTTGTGTCTTTTTGCTAGTTATTTTGACAATAATGGCTGTATGTTGAGTTATTTTTAGAGGACAATAAATCTGTTCAAGCTGCACATGGACTACACTATAATATATCCAAATTTAATTTCTGTAGTATTGTCTCTTTAGAAGATATACTACAATGGTTGCTGAAATGTAAATGTGTGTTTATATGTGTGTGTGTATATATAGGGGTGTAACTGTACACAAAATTCATGGTTTGGTATGTAACTCAGTCTTTAAGTCACTGTTCTGTTCAATTTCGGTACAGTTTGGGGGAAGAAATTGCTTGTCGTTTATTATTTACGCCTTTTTATTATTTATTTTTTTTCATTATTAACATTTGTGAACATCAACAGTTTACATTTTAAAACAGTTTGAAATAAAATGCCTGCTTGGCTAAATTCTATATAAAATTATATAATACAAAATATTTACACAAAATAGAATAAATAACGTTATTTTATTAAATAATTTTTTTTATATTAAAACAATTAATAATCAGTTTAATTGCCATGAGTTAAATTGATGAAATAAAATTAAATCAATGGAAAATATAAATATTTTGCATTTGTTTGACTCCATTTGCGTAATAATGCGGAATTGTCAGAATTTTCTCCTTTTAAGATAAATTCTTAAACCTGTACAAAAGAATCCATAGTGCTGGATTGTCATATCGCTGATTCAAGCAAATTTTTACACAACGATAACCTCAGTAAAAACAAAATGCAGTTTTTGTATGATGATTTCTTTTATTAATAAAAAAAAAAAGCTGTCCAAACCTGCCTGGCCCTGTGAGGGAAAAGTAATAGCTGTCTAAACCTAATAACTGGTTGTGCAAACCTCCGTGCCAACAACTGCAATCAAGCATTTACGAAAACCAGCAATGAGTCCGTCACGTCCCTGCTGAAGAATTTCGGCCCACCCTTTGCTGAATTGTTTTAATTCAGCCACATCGGAGGGATTTCCAGCATAATTGGGTAATTAATAAATGGGGCGCTTTTTCACAATGTGTGTTTCATCTGCTTTAGTGTCTAATGGTCAGGAGAAGCGGAGGTCAGACTCCTGTATGGGGCTGTCAGTGCTGCGAGTGTCAGTTGTACAGGACATGAGGTGAGCGAACACACACCAGTCTGATCACCAGTTAAGCATTATTATTGCGTTTAAACAGTCTTTATTGTGTTCTTCTCAACTTAATGTAAGTGTATAAGACAATGCAGATCACACTCACCAAAACAAGGTCACGTGCACCATCAAGGAGATGGACTGTAAAATCCCTGCTCTCTCTCCCAAACAGACACATCCAGAGCATGGGTGAGATCAAGACTGATGTAGGGAGAGCACGAGCCTGGATTCGTCTGTCATTAGAGAAAAAGCTGCTCTCACAACACCTCAGAGAGTTGCTTTTTAATCAGGCTATAACCAAGTAAAATAACATACACACACACACACACACACACAGCCAAATACAGTCCCCTCAAGAACTAATGATCACCCTCAGATAGATAGATAGATAGATAGATAGATAGATAGATAGATAGATAGATAGATAGATAGATAGATAGATAGATAGATAGATAGATAGATAGATAGATAGATAGATACAGTGAGAAAAATAAGTATTTGAACACCCTGCTATTTTGCAAGTTCTCCCACTTAGAAATCATGGAGGGGTCTGAAATTGTCATCGTAGGTGCATGTCCACTGTGAGAGACATAATCTAAAAGAAAAATCCAGAAATCACAATATATGATTTTTAAACTATTTATTTGGATGATACAGCTGCAAATAAGTATTTGAACACCTGAGAAAGTCAATGTTAATATATGGTACAGTAGACTTTGTTTGCAATTACAGAGGTCAAACATTTCCTGTAGTTTTTCACCAGGTCTGCACACACTGCAGGAGGGATTTTGGCCCACTCCTCCACACAGATCTTCTCTAGATCAGTCAGGTTTCTGGCCTGTCGCTGAGAAACACGGAGTTTGAGCTCCCTCCAAAGATTCTCTATTGGGTTTAGGTCTGGAGACTGGCTAGGCCAAGCCAGAACCTTAATATGCTTCTTACAGAGCAACTCCTTGGTTATCCTGGCTGTGTGCTTTGGGTCATTGTCATGTTGGAAGACCCAGCCTTGACCCATCTTCAATGCTCTAACTGAGGGAAGGAGGTTGTTCCCCAAAATCTCGCAATACATGGCCCCGGTCATCCTCTCCTTAATACAGTGCAGTTGCCCTGTCCCATGTGCAGAAAAACACCCCCAAAGCATGATGCTACCACCCCCATGCTTCACTGTAGGGATGGTGTTCTTGGGATGGTACTCATCATTCTTCTTCCTCCAAACACTTTTAGTGGAATTATGACCCAAAAGTTCTAATTTGGTCTCATCTGACCACATGACTTTCTTCCATGACTCCTCTGGATCATCCAAATGGTCATTGGCAAACTTAAGTCGTGCCTGGACATGTGCTGGTTTAAGCAGGGGAACCTTCCGTGCCATGCATGATTTCAAACCATGACGTCTTAGTGTATTACCAACAGTAACCTTGGAAACGGTGGTCCCAGCTCTTTTCAGGTCATTGACCAGCTCCTCCCGTGTAGTTATAGGCTGATTTCTCACCTTCCTTAGGATCATTGAGACCCCACGAGGTGAGATCTTGCATGGAGCCCCAGTCCGAGGGAGACTGACAGTCATGTTTAGCTTCTTCCATTTTCTAATGATTGCTCCAACAGTGGACCTTTTATCACCAAGCTGCTTGGCAATTTCCCCGTAGCCCTTTCCAGCCTTGTGGAGGTGTACAATTTTGTCTCTAGTGTCTTTGGACAGCTCTTTTTGGTCTTGGCCATGTTAGTAGTTGGATTCTTACTGATTGTATGGGGTGGACAGGTGTCTTTATGCAGCTAACGACCTCAAATAGGTGCATCTAATTTAGGATAATAAATGTAGTGTAGGTGGACATTTTAAAGGCGGACTAACAGGTCTTTGAGGGTCAGAATTCTAGCTGATAGACAGGTGTTCAAATACTTATTTGCAGCTGTATCATACAAATAAATAGTTTAAAAATCATATATTGTTTATTGGATTTTTTTTTTTAGATTATGTCTCTCACAGTGGACATGCACCTACGATGACAATTCCAGACCCCTCCATGATTTCTGAGTGGGAGAACTTGCAAAATAGCAGGGTGTTCAAATACTTATTTTCCTCACTGTAGATAGATAGATATGAACTGAATAACACTGATTATCTCTTCAACATGTGAACATTTTATCCTCAGAGTTGATGTTAGAAGCAGGAAAAATGGGTGAGCATAAGGATTTGTGCAAGTTTGACAAATTGTGATGTCTAGATGAGAGTCATATAGAGTCAATATTAGGCAGGGGGTCATAATGTTATATCTGATCAGTGTATAAGTGATTGTAAGATTCACCTAATTGTATCGCTGCATCGGCATAGACGTTAACGTTTTAAAGTGTGCAAGTTGGTCTTTTGTATTGCGAATGCATTGTTTGGAACATATTAGCATCACAAAAAAAGATACATTTTTACAATTATTAGTGTATGCGCTATACTTTTTATTATTAAAAAAGTGACCAATAATTTGTGACTTATATTTGATATGTAGATTGATTTCTTCCAGCTAAACAGTTTCTCTCAGCAACGCTGCTGCTACGTGAATATGACGTATCACAACAGTACAGAGACCGAGGCGTGTCCTGAGAGTCACATAGAATACAGATTAACATGGCAGAGGTAGAGCTGTAACTTCCTGGAGACAGTACAGGAAAAGAACACCCTTTTTTAAAAATAATTTTCTTTTCTTTTTTGCACTACAAAGGCGTGTTCGTGTTCGGGCCATGCGTTAGAAGTCAGAAGGCACTTAAGTAAATTGATGATTTGCTGTCTGTGTGAGCCAAAGAAATCAAAGCGTGCTATCTGTACCATATTGGATTGCAGAGCATCATATATTTTCTGTTTTGCATTAAATCACAGTGTTGAATCGAATGGAAATCAGATCGCACTGCGTCAGTAGCTGCTTTATATGTATCTTCATTGTATCGTATCATTGGCAGTGCACTTTTGTCAAAAAAATACATATTTCTTTTTGTTTTATAGTGTTTCTAATTCCAGTTTTAATCATTGGAACAAAGATCAAAACCACTTCATCACATCACATACTATAAATTTGTGCAGGGTGCCAATAATCTGTCGTGTGTCAAATGAGTGTGTATCTCGTCCACAGGAAGCTGTATAAGCGCTATGCCTTCCTACGGTGTGAAGAAGAGAAGGAGCAGTTTCTTTTCCACCTTCTGAGTCTGAACACCGTCGACTACTTCTGCTTCACCAGCGTCTTCACCACAATCAGTGCGTTCACACCGCACTACACGATAACGCACCACACGTGCTAAAACACCCCGAATCTGGCCAGATGTTTTAGCTACAATAAGGTCCTGCAGGTTCCTGGGTTTTCGGGGTCAGGTTGTGAATTTCGAGGTGTGCGTGCGCACGTGTGTGTGTGTGTGTTTCCCCACTGTGGTCGAGGTCAGGAGCCTCCTGCATCACACACTTATAAGGAAACCATCTACACAATGTCACATGAGAATCAACCAATCAGCAACATCTAGCACAGGGGTCTAGAACATTTAATACATCACGGATTTACATGCAATCGTCAAATTGCATCTCCATAGAAACGGCATACAAATAATCTCCAGGGATTTTTTTTTTTCCTCCCTCTAAATGAAGTTCATTGTATTTTACATCAACAGATTCTGCCCAGAAAATGCCCAGGTTTTCCCAATAGATGTAACAAATGACAAATGTCAGATTTTCCTTGTAAATCATGCTTATATGATTTTTCTTCACCTTCTTACTTATTAATTTATTTATTTTTTTCTTCAAATTCAGTTTTCAGTCCAATGATTCTACCAGTTTTTTATTTATTTTTTTTTAGCTCAAACCTCCTGCTTCAGTCGTTCACTATTTATTCTTTAATACTTGTACTGTCTATATTGTCCCACATTGTCTGTATTGTCTCGTATAGTCTGTCTTATAGTCCAAGCTAAATATATTGTGTTATTTATAGCTGTATTTTTGAGAGTCACTAACAGCTGGAAAGAAATTCCTTGCGTGTGTCAACTCACTTGGCCAGTAAACCTGATTCTGATTTCCTGTTTTCATTTGACGCTAAAACTTACACCGAAGCTTCTTGTTTGTCCCTTTAGTGATTCCGTACCGCGCCGTCATCATCCCCATCAAGAAGCTGAGCAACGCCATGACCACGTCCAACCCCTGGGTGTGCGTCTCTGGGGAACTCGGCGACTCGGGCGTCATGCAGATCCCGAAGAACGTTCTAGAGATGACATTTGACGTGAGTGTCCCGACAAGAACCGGCTAACGGCAACGTGACGCTCGGTGCTAATAATAGTTCTGAAAAATGACTGTCCTCAATCGGGAATGTGTTTTTGTCCTGCGTTTTCCTTTAGCAGGTTTGGTTTGACATAAAAAAAAAAATCAAATTAGGATTTGAAGATCCGATTTTCATCTGATCAAATCCTAAATCCTTGAATAAATGACTTCATTACACTATATGGGCAAAATTATTTGGACACCCGTCTTTTCCGCCTATGTGGTTCTTCCCCAAACAAATTTGGGGACACATGATTGTGTCAGACATCTTTGGATATTGTAGCATGAAATTTTCCCTTTGGTTGGACTTTCAGACCCAAATCTGTTCCAGCAGGACAATACCCCTGTGCACAATGAAGCTCTATAAAGATCTGCTTTACTTAGGTTGGGAAATGTGGAAGATCTCCGGCATGAATCAATTCCTGACTTTACTTACACCCTTGTAACTGAAAGGAACACAAATCTCCATAAAATCTAGTGGAAAATCTTCCCAGAAAGGTGGAGCCTATTATAAGAGTAAATGGAGAATAAATGTGAAATGTGAGAAAAAAAAAAAAGGTTTTTTGCTCAGGTGTCCAACTATTAGCCCTACATTGCTGGTCAGTTTTTAACCACAGCATCGTCTCCATGTGTCTCAGGCCCCAAAGGACTACACGAATGACCTCTGTGACCTGGTTAACATCTTGTAAGGGAGTGTGAGGATTGAGACGAGAGCGTTCGATCACACGCTCGATCACAGAAGTCTCCGGAGCGCCACTCGCTCTCACTCCCTTTTTCTGAGTCATGTGTCGTATCCTAACCCTGTCATGTTTCTTTCTCCAGTCTGCCTTTAGGGCTCACACGCACCTCTCCATCCCCTTCAAGGTCAGGAGAACATCTTACCATACCGCTCTCTCTCTTTTACTCACTTCATCCATCCCTCTCTTTCTCTTTTTCTCTCTCTTCTTTCCTCACTCCTTCAGTGGCTCAACATTGTCATTTTCATGCAGCTGCTTCCTTTTTGTTTTTGAGAAAACTTGATAAGCTTTAACGCCGTTCTCCAGGCGTTTCTGCTGCTTCCATTCGTTCCATTCTAGAAGGTTTGAATGTACATGAAAATGACATTTAAGTCCAGCGTAGTGTTTTTGCTGGAGCACTGCGAGGTTTCGTGCATTAGCTGGGTAGTTTCCGAGTGCTGCATGATGTTCCTGGGGTTTAGCTGGTGTCGTGCTCCTTATAAAATAGACTGATTTTCCCAGTCAGTTCATCTGAAGACGTTTGTGGTTTGTTGTTGCAGCGTCAGAACCTGGGGAAGCTGACCACTGTGCAGTTGGGCCACGATAACGCTGGACTTCTGGCCAAGTGGCTGGTGGACTGCGTGATGGTTCGCAACGAGATATCGGGACACACTTATAAGTAAGTATCAGTGTCTTTAAGGGGTAACGCTACACAAAATTCATGCTTCGGCACGTACCTCGGTTTTTAAGTCACAGTTCGGGTCAATTTCGGTACAGTTACGGGGAAGAAATGCAAAACTTAAAATTGCTTCTCGTTTTTTTTTATTAACATTTGTGAACATCAACAGTGTTTTTAATAATTTTGAATATGCTTGTTTAAAAATTATATAATTTAAATAATAAAATATAATAAATCGAATTAATGCAATACACTTATTATATTGATTAAATTGAGTCACAGATAAAAGTAGATAGAAAAATTTGATTAAATGGTTTACATATTTATTAGACCCCAATTGGGCAGAGGAGGGAAGTAATAAAGTGCAAATACTTTGTTTCTGTATTTAAGTAGATTTTTCTGGAATCAGTATTTTATTTCACTGTTCATTTTTACGGACAATTTTTTACTTTTCAATCATTCACAAAAATCTGTACTTTCTACTGCTTACATTTTCAATCCACACTCGTTACTACTTCAGTTTTAATCTATTTGATGACGATTAACGAGCAAAGCAGTAAGAAGTCTGGGGTTAATGTGGATGAGACAGAGGGAGTCAGTGATGAGAACAGAGACATTCCTGATCACATGATCATCATCTTTTCTCTGCTTGTGTTCTATATAGAGGATGTTCAGCCTGGATACATTCATTACATAACAAACATAACAAATTTTGTACTAATAGATTGTTTAGAGTTTTCAAAATTGACACGTTAACGCAAATTAATTTTAACGGCACTAATTTCATTAACGTGTGATGAATGCAGACATTTCTGTTTGACTATTTTTATTAAAAATATAAATGAAGTAAATATAAAAGAGGCCAAAATTAAACCTTTTACGCAACACACGTATTCTTTTCTTCACTCGGATATAAAAATAAATAAATATAATTTATCACTAAATATTTGTTTTATTGATGCACCAAGTCTCAAATCAGCACCGAAATCAACCCCGTGATGCGCACAATTTGCCCTCTGGTGGTCTAGAAACGCCCCGGTGCGTATTTTGTGGTATTTTTTTCCTTATAACGCAGAAACGAACTTGAAATACTGTCTTTTTTTTTTGCGTACAGTTAAGAGCGATATATCATTTGAATCTGTAAAGGGTCTTCTTTTATTTGTACGCTGTGCTTTTGTAAAATAAACACACAGGGGGCGGTCTCTGTCAACTCTCTTCACAGACACACAAATAAAACAACATGAATCTGAGTGAATATTTGCCTCACTGACATTAGTATATGTATAGAAAGCTTGAAATGTCTACGTGATTTAAAACACCATAAAAACATTTCCAAGAATATTTCGTTTTCATGCCCCATGTTGAGTTTGGTTTTACTATTAATAAACATACATTTGCATAAAGCAATATTTGTCCCTGGTCATGTTGATTAGAGTATTAAAAACTTGAAAAGTATTGATTTAAGGTACATTTAGAACAGATCAAAATGTGCAATTAATAGAATTGACAGCTCTATTATTAATATAATGTGAGGTTCAGGTACCAGTGTGACACTAAAACAGGTAGAAGTAATAACTACTACTTACTTAAGTACATGTCAGAACCCAAACTTCTTTACTTTCACTTCAGTAAAAAAGTATATTCAGTACTTCAACTTTTACCCAAGTATTTTAAACCATGAGTATCTGTACTTCTACTTAAGTGAAGGATGTGTGTACTTTTGCAACCTCTGCAAATGGGTAATACAGAAGTGTATAACTGTGTATGTTTAAAATGTAATTTTCTTAAGATATGATCTACTTATTAACTGTTCTGCTTATTTCAGCGTATCTTCTTTCCATTCATCCTTCTTTGTCAGGATTTTCTTAAAGCTGTACATAAAACGCTAAAGAATCCATGTCGCTAGATTGTCGTAAAAACGCAGGAAGTGCCAGAGTTTTTCGTGTATGCTCAAAACAAATCGTATTTCTGGTACGGCGTGAGTAGCCACAGTGACACTGTGCTAACTCTAGTTTCTTTTTTATACCCCTGGCATTGTTGTGTATGCTTTCCAGTTTAATAGTTATTTAAAAAAAATTAAATAAAACAGTGACCCTGCACTCAAAGGACAAGGCGGAGACTAAACAAACTTGCAGTCCGCCAGTGTAAACGTTTGTGAGCGAACTCTGATTGTAATTATGTTCCGCGCGGAAAAGGATTGCGTTCGGTACACGTGCACCGTACCGAAAGCTCTGTACTGAGATGGTTTGGTGCGAATACGTGTACGTCCGTTCGCCTGTTTGACATAAATACATGATTCAGATCCTGATGTCATTCCCAGATTCCCGTGCGGGCGTTGGCTGGGGAAAGGTGTAGATGACGGCAGTCTCGAGCGAATCCTAATAGGCGAATTGGTGTCTCCGTGCAACGAGGAGGAGGGGGGCCGAGGGTCCAAGACTCCGCCCCCTCAGCGCTCGCCCTCACAAATCCGCCGAATCAGTATTAGTTCCATCACCGGCCGAGGCAGCAGTAAGTGTCCTTCAAAATTTAGCTTGTTAACTTGTTGTGATTCCCCGTAACCTGCGATTGTTTTGCCTTGTTTTAGAACCAACAGCAGATCAGATTCAGGAAGCCATCAGTGAAGCCGTCAACAACATTGTCAAGCATTTCCACAAACCAGAGAAGGAGGTATGTGTGTACACATGACTTTTTTTGATGGTTATAATTGACTAGGACTTATTATTTTTTTCCCTCCCTCGTGGTTAGAGAGGGAGTCTGACCGTGCTGCTATGTGGAGACGGAGGCCTGGTGGGGGCAATAGAGCAGTTCTTCTACCACGGCTTTCGTACGGCTCGTCTCTTCCAGAAAAGCGTCTTTCTCTGGGACTTTATAGGTGAGCTCACCTGTGAATTTATCCTATTTAAGTATTTTTTTTTGTCTGTCATTCTGTTATTCACACTGCATCTCTGAAATGGTGTCAAAATGCACATCTTTGAGTTTCATCTTCAGGAAGAGGGAGAAATTCCTCAGGCTAGTAGGGTGGGTGAGCACGTAGTCATATTATCACCAGTTACACGGCTCCCGATGTCTTTTGGCACACTAACTTATGGAGGTCAGCGCTTTCTGTGACTGTGCGTGCAGCCCTGTGCTGCCATCTGTTGGCGTGGTTAAAATCTAGTTGTGAAACTTTTTAATACGAACTTATATCAGAAAGTCTAAGTCTGGAAATCCTGGACTTTTTATTTTCTTCATCTTGAGATGTTTTGCCAGGCTCATTTTGGTGGTTCAAGAAGGCACAAATAAAGGGAAAAATGGAACTCGGTGGTCAAGATGTTTGACTGCTGGTTTGAAAGGTTGTGAGTTTAAATCCCAGCACTACAAAGCTGCCACTGCTGGTTCTCTTAGCAAAGCCCTTAACCCTCACCTGCTTAATTATATAAAAAAATATTTTCTTTATATAAGTATAAAAATGTCATGTCCGGATAGTTATGGACTTGTGTATGTGCGATTTGTGTATTGAACAGAGAAGACCGTGGTGTATATGGAGAGTTCTGATCAGATGGGAGAACTGCAGCGGTTAGCTGAACCCATCGGGTCGAGCCGCAACTCACTCTGTCGCTACGCCAACGCTATCAACAACACGTCACGCAACTTGGGCAAAGATGGCAAATTTCAGCTTCTGGTCTGCCTAGGGGCAAGGTAGGGACGTTACATGGGCATGTTTTAACACACACACAGGCACGCACAGTTCCCAATTTGCACTTTACACACTATTATTTGTTTCAGAGATCGCCTGCTGCCTCACTGGCTCCCCCTGCTGCTCGACTGTCCCATCATCTTGCGTATGTACGAGGAGACGGCGCTGCTGCGCGACAACCTCGCCGCCAACTTTCTCATCAGCGTCCTCAAGTCTCTGCACGACTTCCGCATAACTCTAGAGACTTCCCTCACCAAAGGGGTGGAGCTATAGCCTCAAAGAAAAGTTCAAAACATGTCTCCATCTCTAGCTTCATCCACCACATCTGATCTTTCTGCCTCTGCTGTCTCTGCTGCTTCTAAGGAGTTCGGGACGCGAACCTGCTCCAGACTGACACGGCTGCTCCTGACATCACCGAGAGAGGATGGAAAAGATTTTTTTGGAAGATTTTTTGGAGAGTTGCTGCATTTTAAAGAAGAACCTTGACCCGGTTTCTGAATCCTGCTTGCGGTCGGACAGTTTCCCGCGTCCGTACGTCTGACGGCATTTCAACACACCTTTCATGCGAGCCTGAAGAAAAGGTATATGTTGTATAGTATTACAGAAGTTTCGTGTTAACCAGCATCAGCACCAAATCACACGTGTTAACAGGTGCAGTCAATGACCAAATAATTGATTCTGTATCTTATTATATTATTCGGGTGAGAAGATTTCCGGCAGGTGGATGGTTGGTAAAGAAAGTGAACAGATTGGATCACCTGGAGCTTTTTTTTTTTTTCTTTTCGAGATGAACCTGCATTAGTGACTGACATTCCAGTGTCGTGTGACGAGAATTGGGGCATGTGATTTATTTTGCCGGTCAGTATTAACTTGAGTTGTGTGTTGGACGAAAGAAAACGTATATTTATCAAAACAAAACAAAAAAACACTGGAAGAAGAAAAAGCAATAATATGATATTTTTCTTCTGGGCGAAAAATGTAACCACTGAAATGACCAGCTTTTTTTCTTTAAGGTTTTTTTTTTTCCCACTTTTTGAGAAAGCCCCCATAATGTATCTAATTGACCTGCTGCAATTGCTCATTGGAGCTCATTTCCTAAGGAGTGTTTTATGGGTTTTTTGAGAGACACATGCACGTTCGTTTTCTTTCTATGCACCAAACATTTACTTTGTTACACTTTATTTTCATTATAAAAACCGCTTTACACACACTCAGCGTTCTCCAAACGTTCAGCTGAAACACTTTGCCGTGCCTCAAAGATGTTCTTCACTAGTTGGGAGATTTCTTGTTCATCCCAAAGCACTTCAATAGGATTTAGATATCACTCCAGACGACTGTCTGCTCTCTAAATGACGCTTTTAGAGCTTACAGACTCATCGTCTTGTTGTACGTTGAAGTCGGTTCCAATTAACCGCAGTCCTGACTGAATTGTATGGAATGGGAGCCATGTTGGTTCAGGATTCTTTTCACTTCCTGGAACCTTCCCCGCTCCAAAACAACCTCAAACCCAGAAGCTTCCACCTCCGTGTTGGATTGGGGGCGTGAGGCAGTCTGATCACATCTTCTCTCCTGTTCTCTGTCTTACTCCAGTTTTTCTGGTAAAGACAAACATCTCACATTTGTTGCATAGAAACTAAAGGAACGTTCATGTGGCTGAAAAAACGTAAAAGACTTTGTACAGTACTGTAATATCTGTATTACAGAAAGAGCTTAATGAAATGTACGGACTGATATTTGCTGCAGGAAAGTGAGCTCGCATTATACAGTGTTCGAATCTGTTATGGTGTGCATCTGCCGGAAGGAGCATGTGTGATGTATAGTTTCTCTTTTTTTAATGTTCAGGATCACTTCTGTATATTTATTTATTTTTAAACGAAGCTTTTTTTTTTTGCGACACTGGTTGAACTGTGTATAGCGCCGGATGTGCGAGCGATTCATTTAACCGAGACGTCTCTTCCTGACGTCGTTTGTGTTTGCCGACTCATTGTTGGTTGGTTCTGACTGTGTGTGATATCGGTAAATATTTACCTGTGTAAAATCCTCTTTGTTTTCCGTAAAAAAAAAAAAAAAAAAAAAAGGCATTAAAGGAGCTCGCAAACACGCGATAACACTGGATCCATTCCCTCTTGGCCTTAATGCTTCTGCATGCTCAAGCTGGGAATTTTAGGAAACTTTTGTTGAAATTTAGGTCCTAATTTTGACCAGGAACTTGACCACTTTCTTCTTTTTTTTTTTTTTGAGTGATTTATTCATTTTTTTTTAGCTTTTTTTCTGATTGCTGCAGAGTGAATGCTTCTCATTGGATCTACAGAAGCAACTTGTATGCTGTATTCATACTGTTTCTGGAACCTTTCATTAAAATCACTGTGTTTACGATCCTAACATCTCTGAACTCACTATTTTTTTAACACTATATAGACAAAAGTATTAGGACACGTTTTTTGCCATATTCGTTTACTCCACGATTGTCTTCGGATGCGGTAGCATGAAATCCAAACCTGTTCCAGCATGACAATGCACCTGTGCACAAAGCCAGCTCCATTAAGATCTGCTTTCCAAAGGTTGGAAGATCTCCTGCTATAGAGCTCCAACCCTATTAAATGTGAATGCTGACTGCACCCCAGGCCTCTTTACCCCACTTACATCAGTACTTAACACCTACAAAATGTAGTAGAACCTCTTTCCAGAAGAGTGGAGTTTATAATAAAAGGAAATGGAGACCGGACTAGTCTAGACTAGTACCTTTTTATGAAATAAATCATATGCACAGGTTGTCTTTATCCCATTGCTTTAGAGCAATTCTTCAGATGCAATGTGCACATTAGCCCTAATAATTAGCATTTTTGGAATAGTGGTGTTTGTATAAATACAGTTTAAAACTTACTAATTAGCAGGGAATCTTAGCTACTGGAATTGATGCTGGACTTACCGACAATTAGCATAGAGAAGCGAAGAAACCAGTCAATTAATGCAAAATCTTGCAAATTAGCATAATTAATCTGCATGTAATTATATTTTGTTTACTTCTGCATACTAAAACATTTTACTGAGGTAGGGTCTGGGGGGCAATTCCTCACCT
This sequence comes from Silurus aristotelis, assembly GCF_946808225.1. Classification (NCBI taxonomy): domain Eukaryota; kingdom Metazoa; phylum Chordata; class Actinopteri; order Siluriformes; family Siluridae; genus Silurus; species Silurus aristotelis. The sequence goes on from NC_139580.1 coordinate 28,354,385, forward strand.
TCCACAGCACAGTGCCTCAGTGGTGGGCCGCTCTTACCTTAGAGACTGAGGTAAAAAGGCCAGCAGTGCTGATGGGGAAGGCCCTGGGCAGATTAGATTAACATGGCAGCACATAGAGGCTAAAATCTGATTGGACAAAAAAATCTAACATCCACGTACTGGAAGCAGTGCAGCCGAGAGAAACTCTACGAAATGAAGAGAATAAACTGTTGGGAATAAATAATACAATTTCATGGAACAAATATTTAAATGTAGGTTGTAAATGTAGGTCAGTGCTTCTGATATTGTTTGGGCCAGCGGAGAAGGCTTTGACCGCCCGCCTCTGAAGTGCATTAACCCATGCCTTATCTAATGCAAATGTACAGAATGGCTGTAGCGCTAACTACAGTTGTGTAGCATTTCTACGTGTTTATTGAAATGTAAGTAAACATATTCCATTTCAATAATATTAAATTCAAATATAAACACACCAAAATAGTGTGTATAGCAACAAAGTACTAATGCACAGAGCAGTGTATGTTCTTGAGGTACCAGTGATCCTGTCTTTTTTTTTTCTTTGGAGACCACTCTACAGCTGGGGATGGTCTCAACTTCCTAAAGATCAGTGAGGTTCCTGAACAAATTGAGCAAGAACTTAAAGATGGATTTGGATTGTAATTAATATCAATAACAATATAACAGTCTGCTACAATGGTTCAGGACCACAGGTTGCATGAACAGCACCCATCACTGAACACCTCAACAATGATGGAACTGTAATGAACGGACATTCGGTGTTGAGGATGAGTTCCGTTTGGAGTCTGGCGTTCCTCTCAAGGTTTCTTCCTCATGAAGTCTCAGGGCGTTTTTCCTTCACCACAGTCACCACTGGCTCACTCATTATGTACAAACTTACAATTATAAGGAACAAACTTGTAGGCACTAAATGTATACATTCTTTTCCACATTTTTATAAACACTTTATCTCTGTAAAGCTTGCTTTGCGACAATGTCCATTGTTTAAAGAATTCTACAAAAACAACTGAATTTGATTGAATGTCCACTCCTGTTTAAATACGAATATGTGAAACACACCAACATTATATATCTGTTGCATGTTGAGGGTTAAGAACAGCATGCTCAGGGGCTCAAGAACAGCAGCTTAGTGGTGCTGGGATTTGATCTTCAGATAAGAAGTTCTTGATATGGTGATATTGCAACTGCAATAAAATATCCTATTACTATTTGTATAGTTATTATTATACAGTTATCATTAACTGCAATAATAAAAAAAAGAATAATGTGGTCACCTGACAGGTGACTCAATACTGTAAATATATTTTATTTTCAAAGATATATATATTTATTAACTGTTTTTTTGTTTAGTTTTTCTTGATTTAAGGCTATAATATAAAGAAAAACTGTAATTTATAAGCTCCATACCCCCCTATTCCCCCTAAAGCCCTCAGCCACCCATAACGGGCTGTTGGAATTTGATGGTTTCTAACAGCAGGACTGATAGTCAATGAGTAAAGGTGATGTAGATTTCAGCATGTGGTAAATACAGTTATTGTAAAAGTAGCTGAATATCTGTAGAGGTCATTATAATCAGTTCGAAAAACATAAACGTCTCAGTAACTCTGTACAAACTCTTATGGTTGTCGCTCTCAGAGACAGGGCATTTAGTTTTTGGTCAGTTTTAGTTACCTGATTTCTCAGTTGGAAAACTGACAAAGCTAAAGCATGGACGGATTTTGGATATCTGAAACTCGGAACGGGAAGTGAGATCTTACGCAGCGAGTGATGTGAAAGAAATAAGATCGTTTTTATGCTGCTGTTTCAAACAGAATTCAGGTCTAATCTATGTGTTAAAATATTCGGTATATTTCCTGATTCTATACTGTTTGGAAAAAAAAGAGTAAGAGCCAATTCAATATTCTGATTTCTTGTTTAGTTATTATTCAATTCAATTCAATTTTATTTGTATAGCACTTTCAACAATGAACAGTGTCTTAAAGCATCTTAACACAGATAATGTGGTGATTAAAAGTGAACATGTTCTTTATAAGTGTAAGTTTGTCCCTGATGAGCGAGGCGGTGGCGACTGTGGCAAGGAAAAACTCCCCAAGATGGCATAAGGAAGAAACCTTGAGAGGAACCAGACTCAAGAGGGAAACCATCCTCATCTGGGTTGCACCGAATGTCCATTTATAGCAGATAAACAATGTGCAGTGTTGATGATCAGAAGCGAAAAGTAGTCCTGAGTCAGTGTAGACTGTTGACATTAACTACAGTCCAAATCCATCCTCAAAGCTCCTGTTCTTACTCCGGAATTTTATGGAACCACCCGAGGCGTTGATGAGAAACCGTCCCAAGCTGCACAGAGTGGCCTCCAGTCGAAGACAACACCATCCAGAGGCAGGACTGGATGAATCGGGAAGATCCACGGAGGGAAGAGGAAAATATATTGGGTTTGGAAATATTAAAGTGAAGGAGTTGTTTGTGTGATATAGTTTCCTGTGCAATGCTGATATTTTATATTTGGGTTTTTTTGTTTGGGTTTTTTTTTTTAATTGTTATTCTGATATTATGATTTCTGTTCCGTTTCTCTATTAGCCACTTTTCTACTTATTTGAATAAGGACCTGTTGGGAAATGCTCTGGCAGGAGATGAGGAAAGTTTTCTTATTGTCATTCATAAGCTTTTAAGAATAAAACACAAGAAAATACAAGAAAGGGCATAAAAGGTGTTTATGGATGTCAACATAAGGATTAAAAAGGGATGTCCTGTATATATTAATATATATATCAATATATTTAATATATAGTATATAGTATATTAGATTTATTTAAATTTTATTTATTAATTTTTTTTATTTTTATTTTATTTGTTATATATTTATTTATTTATTTATTATATTCAATATATAGTCTATATTAGTATACATTCAAAAAAATTTTTTTTTTTAAAGATTAAAGAAGAACTTTTGCACAGACTTTGAGATGTTGAGGTTTTGTCACAATGTAAGAACATATTCCCCTGTGTTATAGTTTCAAGGAAACGTTGTCCAGGACCTTGTTTCTCTAAAATGTATGTGCAGCCCTGACCAGCACAACCATGTATTTTCCTTCCTAAAACTGTGACGACAAAGTTATTATTACACAATTGTACACAATATCTCTGTATGATTCACTGGAACCGGGAGGACCAGTCACTGTTCCAGCATAATGGTGCTCCTGTTATTAAAGCCAGCTCCATTAAGACATTTAGGTTGGTAGAACTTTACCGTCCTGCCCAGAGTCCAAACAACTTCTGGGATGGTCTGGAAAACGTATGAGAAACTAGGAATCTCCTCTTTTCCAGCATCTTAGTGATGCTCTTGTAGCTGAATGACCTAGTGGAAGGTCTTCCCAGGAGAATGGAGTTTTAACATTAAAGAGGGGAACACATGTGGAATGGGGTGAGATGTTCATCTCATGATTTCAGTGCTGCATCATCAAGGGCATCCTGACCAACTCCATCGCATACTGTAATTTATATATCTCTCTTTCCTTAAATACATCTGCACTGCTATTTTATTTATGTGGATAGATAGATAGATAGATAGATAGATAGATAGATAGATAGATAGATAGATAGATAGATAGATAGATAGATAGCATATTGGTCTCATAGTCTCTTGGATGTCCAAATACCGTTTAAAACACACACACACACACACACACACACACACACACACACACACACACACACACACACACACACTTCCGCGCAGCTGCATTACAGCCCTGTAGCTCCGCCCCCTCGCTCGGTGGGTGTCTCGTCTCCTAGATTTTGAAAGGCAGACAGAAGAGGCGCCATGGCAACCAAACCCCGCCCATCTTTTCCCGCGTAATTTTCTCGTCCTTATATGGGCAACACAACGCAGACGCAGTCTGACGTCAGTGGCGCTATGCAAATTAGGTTGATTGAAGAAATTCAGAAAATGGTGGACGCCAGTGGCGGCGCATGCGCAACCCCGTTTACTACGCCGCGACGGGAAAGTGAGACGCGAAGGCGTGCGTGTGGAGCGGTGGCGCATTGTTTAATGAGGAGGAACCCTCGAAACGCGTTCGGTTCAACTGATCGACTTTCATCGAGGTAAGAGGGACACGAACTCGTGGAGGTGTCGAAGACTGCATTGCGTGTTTTTTAAGTCATTTTGAAAAAAAAAAAAAGAATCGGGCCGCTTTTTTGGGGGGTGTAAGTTTACATGTCCTGTAGTTGTGACGATGCTCTGCGACCTCCTGCCCCGGAGAACACTTTCTAAACACGTGCAGAAGAAAACATGCGCATCTCGGGGGGTGTTAATTTTTGCGCATTGGGCACATGGCGGTGCCATGTTTTTTTTTTCTTTTTTTAACGCGCGCGCATCTCTCCTGTAGATGGTGACTTTATTTTTCCTGATTGTGTAGACTTCACTCGAGTCAGATGTTTCTCTGGCGACTGAAAAGTTCACACTTTACTGGTCTTATTTTAATCCTGATGTCGCACATACGGCTCTTTAACTCGGTGTGTGTGTGGTCGATCTGTCAACCACATGCACGCACTTTGAGCACACACACACACACGCTGCTCCTAATGGTGGGTGTGCTTCAAAACAAACTTGCCTCCTCTATGTGATCTCTGTTGCGCGCGCTCACGGCACCAGAGCAGCGCACTAACTGATATGGGGTTTAAAAAAAAAAAAGACTGGTGCACGCACGCGCACCCAATTATACACGCTCCAGTGTTTTTCTAAACTTTTTGATTATTTCTGAGGATCAGGGTGCAGTTAGATGTTCACACTCTTGAGTGGACGCGTGCATTGAAACTAGTGTTATGGGAGATGGAGTGAGTGTTCGCCTGCGGCACGCGCGAGAGGGGCAGCATGGAGTCGGCGACGCGCACACGCGCGCGCACAGACAAAAGAGGGCGCGAGCGTCGCCATAACTCCGCGCCCGGCCCTTTTTTATATATATATATATATATATATATATATATATATATATATATATATATATATATATATATATATACCGCCGCAAAAAACATCGTTAGCGCCGAATTTAAAGCGTTTTAACGAATCTACCGAAACCTTTCTCGCTTGCTATGTCGCGCTTCCGCACCGAGGAGCCAAAATGGAGTACTGCACTTCACTTCCCTCCCCTCAGGCGGCCACGGTGCTAAAGATGGTAGTGTGAGGAGGGGGGGTTATTTTATATAATGAAAAAAACAAGCGTATTGGATCCGTACGCCGCGTTTGGTGAAACGTATTAACGTGTAAAAAAGTTTGGAACGCGGACTTTGTGCCATTGCTCTGCCCGCACCACAGAAAATCACCCCCCTCTCCCTCTCCTCTCCTGCTCCTCCATCATCTACTCCTTCCCTTTCTCTGTCCGCTGGAGGGCGGCGCCATGTTGGATTGACGTCACCTACCCCGAGTGACTCTGTCCGCGCGTGTGTTTGTGCGCGAGCGCGCTAAATCGTTTATAATGGGGTCACTAGACCACTAGACCGCGCGCGTCCGAATAATACTTTCTTTCGGCTTCTCCCGTTACGGGTTCGCCACAGCGGATCCTCCGCACGTTTGATTTGGCACATGTTTTTATGCTGGATGCCCTTCCTCTCGCAACCCTCCCCCAATTTATCCGGGCTTGGGACCGGCACTGAGAGTGGCTGGGAAAGGTTCCCTGAACGGGGATCGAACCCGGGTCCCCTGGTGGTCTAGTGGTTAAGATGCAGCGCTCTTACCGCTGCGGTCCCCTGGTGGTCTAGTGGTTAAGATGCAGCGCTCTCACCGCTGCGACCCGGGTATATGTTATAATTGTGAACGGGATGCCGTAATATATATGCCAATATATAATAAATCTGTACTTTGCCCTTTGGAAAACATTTATTTGGTCCATGTGGCACTTTTGGTTAATATTGGTTACTAAGGTTAAGGTGAATAGGTTTTCAAACAAACATAAGGGGTGTGTGTGTTTAAACTTTAAAGTAAAGCAAAAACATTTTTTTTTTTTATATTGCCAGTATCAAAATACTGAAAGAAACATGCAACACAACAAAACATTGGCCAATGTTTTTCTTTTTAGAAGATATCGTTTCAGTTGATGTACTGAAAAGTTTGTCCATGCTCATCATTTACACAAAAGTCAAACTCGAATCAAAAGAAATGTAAAATTTTTCGTTTCTTTTTCATTTGTATTCAAATAGGCAGCAAGTGAAACAAAAACAAAGCTGAAAGAAGCAGTCAGTGCATCGCAATTAATACATTTAATATGAAACTAATTATGGAGATGTGCAGACCTGCAGTAACTACAGGGGAATTAAGTTGCTCAGTCACACCATGAAGTTATGGGAAAGAGTAGTGGAAGCCAGGCTGAGAACAAAGGTGACCATCTGTGAGCAACAGTATGGTTTCATGCTGAGGAAGAGCACCACAGACGCATTATTTGCTTTAAGGATGTTGATGGAGAAGTATAGAGAAGGACGGAAGGAGTTGCATTGTGTGTTTGTGGATTTAGAGAAATCGTACGGCAGAGTGCCAAGAGAGGAGTTGTCGTATTGTATGGGGAAGTCAGGTGTGTCAGAGAGTATGTGAGGGTGGTGCAGGACATGAATGAGGACAGTGTGACGGCAGTGAAGTGTGCAGTAGGTACAACAGACTGGTTCAGGGTGAAGGTTGGACTGCATCAAGGATCGGCCCTGAGCCCTTTCCTGTTTGCAGTGGTGATGGACAGGATGACGGACGAGGTCAGACAGGAGTCTCCCTGGACTATGATGTTTGCAGATGATATTGTGATTTGTGGTGAGAGTAGGGAGCAGGTTGAGAAGAGCCTGGAGAGGTGGAGATACACGCTGGAGAGAAGGGGAATGAAAGTCAGTAGGAGTAAGAGAGTACATGTGTGTGAATGAGAGGGAGGGCAGTGGAGTGATGCGGTTGCAGGGAGAAGAGGTGGAGAAGGTGGAGGAGTTCAGGTACCTGGGGTCAACAGTGCAAAGTAATGGAGAGTGTTAGAGAAGTGAAGAAAAGAGTGCAGGCAGGGTGGAGTGGGTGGAGAAGAGTGACAGGAGTGATTTGTGATAGTAGGGTATCTGCTAGAATGAAAGGGAAAGTTTATAGGTCTGTGGTGAGACCTGCGATGTTGTATGGATTAGAGACAGTGGCATTGTGTAAAAGACAGGAGGTGGAGCTGGAGGTAGCAGAGCTGAAGATGTTGAGGTTTTCGTTGGGGGTGACGACGATGGACAAGATTAGAAATGAGTTTATTAGAGGGTCAGCACATGTAGGATGTTTTGGTGACAAGGTTCATACGTATTTTGTGTTGATTATCTTTCAAGAGTGTGTTACATTGGCTCCCACTTCATTCGCAAAAAGAGTGAATCGCATCGGTAGCTGCTTCATATGTCTTTATTGTAGCGTATCTTTGACTACGCATCGAGATGCGGATCACATCAGCCTCAGTTATGGAGTTGTGTATCTCTAATATCTAGAAAACAGTCTACTAGACTCAACCTGTTGAAGATATCAGACAGACTTTGCTCCTGAGACTGAAATTGTTTTAATAAACCAGTGTTTTATTCCTATTCAAATTTGTCATGTATTTGTTTGTATTTGCTTTTTGAGTTGAATGCAGTATTTTCAGTGGTTATTAATACAGTAATCGGTTTTTATTTTATTCTTGTTCTACCTGTCTTTGCAGATGTTTGGTTTCCATAAGCCAAAGATGTACCGCAGTCTAAACGGCTGCTGTATCTGCAGAGCAAAGTCCTCCAGCTCACGCTTCACGGACAGCAAACGCTACGAGCGAGACTTTCAGAGCTGCTTCGGGTAAGCTCACCTTCCCGAACTGATTGTACGTGTTAAAACTCAGAGCCAGGTGGGCAGGGTTTCACTTTGTTGTATGACGTTCTTGCAGCCTCTGTGAAACACGCTCTGGAGAAATCTGTAACGCGTGCGTGCTGTTGGTGAAGCGCTGGAAGAAGCTTCCGGTCGGATCCAAAAAGAACTGGAATCACGTAAGATCACTAACGTGATGAAAATAATAACTAACCATGTCACAAGTCGTTTGATTGCAACCCGTCCGTTGCTCCGATCTACAGGTGGTGGACGCGAGAGGTGGCCCTAGCCTGAAGATGACGGTGAAGTCTAAGAAGGTGAAGCCTCTTTCCAGACGAATCCGGCCGAGTCAGATCCACCGAGTGCAGAACGAGCTGAAGAGAAACAGTGAGCGTTTTTTTTTTTTTTTTTTACGTTGCAAGAACGAGGTCAGGATTGGGGCGGGGCGATACCACAACATAACATCAGTATCGTGATAAACAATACCACGATACTTTACATTTATAAATGATCATAATTTTTAAGAAATTATTTATTTTGAACGAAATTATTTATTTCGAATGTTTTATATTTAATTACTAACTGGATTACTACCTCGAGTTGTATCAACTGCGGCGTGACGTTACGATGCTCTAACGTACCTGACCCCAGGTCGTTTTGTTAAGCTGTAGACGTGATTGCGACGTTGTCTGTAAATATCTCTGTCCAGATTCAGATGCTCACAGCACCACCTCCAGCGCTAGTCCCGCCCAGTCTCCCAGCTACAGCAACCAATCAGACGAGGGTTCGGACTCTGAGCTGGCTCCCGGTTCTGCTCGCTCTCCGGTTTTCTCCTTTCTGGACCTGACATACTGGAGAAGGTGTGTATCCCTTGTTATGACTGTTTCTGGTGCGTTTGATGATGTAATTTCTGTCTGATGTAACAGACACACGTCCTGAACACCTGATTTGTTTGCTCAATCTGTGTTCAATGTTGTTTGTATATTTCGCTTTTAATGATGGACTTGGGCCAGAAGCAGTTTAACATAATTAAATCAATATATATGAGGTGGGATTAAAAAGTTTCAAGACTAGTTTTGTAACACAGCCAACAGGTGGCAGCACAAGGCTGCACGCACAGTCACAGGAAGCACCAACCTAAATAAGTCAGTGTGCCGTAAGACATCAGTCCTGTATACAGCAGCAGCTATTCTAACCACGTGCGCACCCTGTCACCGAGCTCTCCTCACACGTGAGTTTCTCACCGGAAGCTACTCTCAATTCTTCACCCACCATACTCGTCAGATTTGGCTCCTGTTGACTTTGAGCTGGATCTTCGGGATAAGGACAAAGTTCGCCGTTCTGACATCATTGAGGAGATCCGGTTTGAACAGCAGAAGGTGCTAAAGTCTTCCAGTTGACATTCCAGAAGTGGGAGCTAAATGTAGATGAAAAAAGTACTTTTTTGTACAAAGAGCTAGTCTCAACTTTTTTGATACCACCTTTGTATTTTAGGACCATAAATTGGTCTTCATCTTTTCAGTGATGTCTGCAGTGAAGGGAAAACTCCCTGAGATGGTCTTGAAGAACCAATCTCAAATGGAAACCCATCCTGATCACAGAACATCTTTTCGATACAATTTAAATATGGTCCTTTTGAAGAAGTTCTGGTGCTGTCCATTGTTCTTAAACGGTGTTCTTAAAGTTCGGCACTGATGTAGGTGAGGTTGCTTGGGGTGCAGTCAGAGCTCTATAGCAGGTGATCTCCCAACCCATGGAAAGCAGATCTTCAGGGAACTGGGTGTTGTCCTGCTGAAACAGGTTTGGGTCTCTTAGTTCAAGTGAATGAAAAATATCCAGAGAAGTCCTGTACAATATTGTGCCTCCAACAGTTTGGGGGGGAACTGCATATGGGGAAAAGTCAGGTTTTTTTGTTTTTTTTTTTGTTTGGATTTTCTATCGGAAGGTTGTGGGTTCAAATCCCAGCCACATCAAGCTGCCACTCCTGGGCCCCTGAGCAAGGCCCTTAACCTCGTCGCTTAATGTGATTAAGCCGTTCTGGATAAGGGTGTCTGCTTAATGCTGTAAATGTATGAACTGTTCAACTACATCAGCATGTGATTCATGTCTTTTCAGGCAGCGCGTTTGCTGCGGCATCATCTACAAAGGTCGCTTCGGAGAAGTGCTCATCGACCCCCATCTCTATAAACCCTGCTGCCAGAAGAAACAGGAGCAGAGCCCTGAGGAAGAGGAGGAGGAGGATGAGCAGGAGGAAGAGGAGCCTGAGCTGGAGAAGGAGGAAGTGCAGGAGAACGGTAGCATGCTGGCTTCTCCGCTCGCTCCACCCGAATCTCCACCCCCGCCTCTAAAACCCGAGCGAGATGAAGACGACGAGTGGTGACTCAGACTCACAGGGACAGTTAACGGGGTCTGTAGTGTTCAGACGCTCGTAAAGAAGTCCTCACTCGTTCAATTTTATTTTTTATTTTTTTATTTAATCCAAGAGCAGCTGGAACCTTTTCTCGCCGGTGGAATGAACAAGCTTACTGTGTGTATTTCAACATATAGATTACTTTTAGCGATTACTTAGAACTCATGCTCAACTCGAGACGCTCCCAAGTGGCGTCAAAGTCGACACAGCAGCACTTCTTCACCCTGTAATGAGTTACATTGTGCATATACTTAAAAAATATTCGCTTTCAACAAGCAATATACAGGCGTATTCACGTGAACATCTGCGTCGCCCGGCTGTGATGCCCTCAGGTATCCCACTTCAACGTGCTCACATTGTTACAGTGGGATATTCCCAGTGACCACCATGTACATGTGTTAATATTTTATAATCTACATATTTTTCTTCCCAGCAATATCCATAGCCTGCATGAGCTCTCCACGCGAAGCAATTTAACCCCGAAAACGAGTATCCGCATGAATCTTGCACGGCCGTGTGGGGGAAAAGCCACAGAGATCGATTGCGCTTTTGTTTTCGCCAGTTTTTGATACAACTCTAATGAATAAATAAATCATATATATAAACAACTATATATATTTTTGTAGGAAAAAAAAACAAAAAAAAGAGAAATTATGGCACCGTCGTGTTTGTGGATGTAATCCTTCTTTTTTTTTTTCCTTTTTTTATTCGAAGTCAAACTAATTTTAAAAGCGATTTTGAATTTGATAAGAAAATATCAAGTTTTATTTATTTACTCTCATTTACTGACACTCGCTCTAACATACAGTTACCTCCTGTCTTCAGTCTGTAAATAGTATCGTGGGTGAAATTTATTTTAATGGTTTGAACAATATCCATTTTCTTGTGTTTTTTTTTTTTTTTTTTGTGCTCACACTCTGACTATTGATTGCTTTTCTGGTTTGTTTTGTTGGAAGGGCATTGTCTATTTTATTTCCTTTTGTATCAAAAATGCTGAACATTTTCTGTTAAAAAAAACAAACAAACAAAAAAATTCCACTCTGATGTAATGTACGAGTTTTTTTTTTTTTTTTTTTTTTTATATATATAAACATTTATTCACAAAGCTGGTGCTAAATAGCAGTCCATTGGATTTGACCAAAAATTACATGGTGATTCCCGATGCGTAACAAACAACTCATTCCACCGAGAAAAAGGAAACGAATGACGTAAAAAAAAAATCAATGCGTCCGTTTAGTATTCGCTATAAAATGGATTAAATTTGAAAGTCTATCAATAAACATTTCTGATATCAGTATTTTGAGATCAGAACTAGTAAAGAATCACAAAACTTGTGTACAGCAGAAGCAATAAAACATCTGCAGGTCATGTTTCATGTTTCACATTCAAAGGGAACGATTTATTCTTTCTTTTGTTCCCCAAAGAAACACATTTTATTTCTTCAAATGAAAAACACCCCATTAACAAAAATCTTTGTTTGTTTTTGTCTTTCACTGCTGGCAGCTGCGTGACGTTTTTCTCCGTCATGTTCGTTACCCAGACTCTGCGCTCGTCCGTCTCTTTGTACATAATCGAAGATATTTTGAACTGAATGGTTATATTTTCTTCTGTTATTTATTTCGTATTTATTTTTCAAAACATCGCATTTATGTTTAAAAAAACAACAACTAGGAACATTCAAGGAAAAACCAATTGAGGTTCTTCTACTCCGATTTCACACTCCAAGCACATCGTGACGGCTGTATTTAATCGTGTCACGTGAGGCCGGTACCTGCCTGTTACTTCGCTTCGGTTTTCTTCTTCTCTCAGTAGGTGGTTCTCTCTACAGGCATGTATTGTAGCTATGCACTTTGTATGAACTTTATTAGGATTAAAAAAATACTTTTTTTGAATTTTTTACATACTCTACTTTTTACTTATATCTAAATAAATGTAGCTTGTGATGTTACTGGATGTGTACGCTGGTTTTTTGTGTGTGTGAAAGTTCTTGTTATATCCTTTACCCTTCCAGGAAGATGTTCTACTAGATTTTGTGGAGATTTGCTCATTCAGCCACAAGAGCCACAAAGTTAAATTGATTAAAAAATATAAATTTTTAAGGTCATAAATTAGTCCTAGTCTACCCAGAGGTGACTGGTGTGAGGGGAAAAACTCCCTGAGATGGAACCTTGAGAGGAACCAGGCTCAAAAGGAAACCCATCCTCATCAACACATGCATTTTCATTACAATTCAAATACGGTTCCTAACATGACCTTATGAGGAGGTTCTACACTTTGGTGCTGTCCGTTGTCTGAGCGCTGTATAACAAACCACACATTGCAAGCTGATAATCGGTTGTCCTGCTCAACACATAAATGCGTGTCAAACCCTAATGTTAACAGATGTTTTCTTCTGAGCTACTGGGACAGTATTCAGTTCATTTCCAGCTCTAGTACAAATTTCCCCTTCATTCACTATTAAAAAACCCTTTATAGGTCATAAATATGCCAGAAAATGTCACGGTGTTTCTTAGTGGGGGAAAAAAGAACCAACTCATAAATGTCAAATAGAAAATCGACTATTGAGAGCTACATCAATGACACCAAGCTACTTACACCTGGAGCTGAGAGACTTTATTTTCCATGAGGAGAACAAAGTATCTGCTGGTGAACTCTGGGATTTGACATTCTGTGAGCAAATGCTTCAGTGATAGATAGATAGATAGATAGACAGATAGACAGACAGACAGACAGACAGACAGACAGATAGACATAGACATATGGTGCAACCCAGATGAGGACTGGTTTCCCTCTCGAGTCTGTTTCCTCTCAAGGTTTCTTCCTTATGCCATCTCGGGTAGTTTTTCCTGGCTCACTCATTAGGGACAAACTCACACATAAAGATCATCTTATTTATTCTTTATTACCACATTATCTGTGTAAAGCTGCTTTGAGACAATGTTCATTGTTAAAAGCGCTACACAAACAAAAAAATGTATTGAATATGTTGAGCAGGATGATGATTAACAGCTTGCGACGTTATTAGTGCTGTGCGTTAGTTTGCCAATAATAGCAGAACAAAGTGCAGGTAAACATGTGAATGTGTGTACATTAAATCAATAAGCTATGGACAGTGAAAATGTGTAAAAGCTTTAATAGTAAAAAGTAAAAAAAAAAAGAAAATTTTTTTTATATATATAAAGGAAAATGAAAAGATTTGAGTAGATGTAAGATGAGAGGTGGGCAGCAATGAAGTACAAAGTAGATTTTTCTGGTATCAGTATTTTACTTCACTATTTATACTTTTTACTTTTCACATATAAATTTTTTTTACACAAATATCTGTATTTTTTTACTTCTTACATTTTCAAAACAGGCTCGTTACTTCAGTTTCAATCTATTTGTTGACATGATCAATATTCTTCTCATTGCACGTCGTTTTGAGCCCTTCAACCTTTTTCTTTCATTGCAGCTTTTTTAATCTATCACTATCATTTCCTGGCTCTCACACACCACAGGTAGGCTAGTTTTTAAAGCTAACAATGAACAAGCAGAAGGCAACAAGAAGTCTGGGGTTAACGTGGATGAGACAGAGGGAGTCAATGATGTAAACATGACTGAGTACAGAGACTTTCCTGATCACATGATCATCATCATCTTTTCTCTGCTTGTGTTCTACATGGTGAAAGTTTAGTCCGGATACATTCATTAGATAACAAATTATTTAATAATTTTATATCAGTATATTAATATAATGTGAGGTCCAGATATATATATATATATATATATATATATATATATATATATATATATATATATATATATATATATATACATCTTACAATTCTTCTTTTTTGCAAGAAAATTATAAAATATATTAAAATACATTTTTATTCCTCACCTTACTTCTTTGATCTCTAATAAATAAAATGTGAATGAAATTGAGATTATACAAACATTTTGCTTCAGAAGAGATGAATCTTTTGGTGCTAGCTGTTAAAACCCATGCGCAGGGCTTTGCTGCCACTTTCCCTTTCTGACCCCATAATGCTCTTCACTCTTCACCTGCTCATAAAGTAATCATGTGATGACCTCTAGCATTTCATCACGCCAACCGATCGACTACCAACAACAAGGTCCTTCTGAAACATGCAAACGGTGAAACACAGCGCTCACTTTTCTCATGTGGTGGATGGTTGAAGGATAGTGGATGGTTTAACAGTAAACAGTACAACATTAAAGCATTACTTACATTTAAATGCACATTCTGGCTTTAGATCAACTCCTTACTTTTGTTTAAGTGCATGGAGTTGAGTTCCCACTTCCCACTTCAGAGGTAAGTCTAATGATGGAACTGAAGTAGGAAGTCCTGGATGCATCATCAGTGAATTACAGAGGAGGAAGCTTAGTGGACTTGGGTCATGAGTTCATATCTCAGCACCACCACCGCCGGGCCTTCAACCCTCAACTGCTCAGAGATAAATAAGATAATTATTAAGTTGCTCTGAATATGTGCGGGAATGCTGAAGGCTATGGCATGTTCTAAAAGGTTCACTAGCTATGGGATAAATATATATATTTGTATGGATTTTGAGACACCTGCATGTTTCTATGCAACAAATTCAGTAAAAGGCAAAAAGCAAGAATTGGAAAGTAAACAAGTGGAAGGAAGTTCTGTTGAGTCCAAATTGGAAATGTTCGTCTCGAACAGAAGAACTTGTTGTCCAGACACATTGAATTCCGTCTGGACTGCGGCTCATTGGAACCGACTAGTCACATTAGAACCGTATGACCTGAAGCGTATGTTTAAGCTCCGTAAGCATTAATTAGAGAGCAAACATTTGTCATTTATGATGGAACGACCTGTCCATGTTCTGTTCCAGTTGTGTAGCCATGAAGTGACTGTTCACTTGCTATCTAACATATCCCACACCGGAGCCAGAGTACGAGAACATCAGCGTTATTTACCAGTTAGTTGTTTTAATATGAAGGCTGATCAGTGTTTGGAACGCATTATTAGATCTAACCCTAACTTTAGATCAGGGGTCACCAACGTGGTGCCCGCAAGGACCACATGAGTAGCCCGCAGGCCTTTTCTAAAAATAGCTGTTTCCTACTTTGTTAAATCATTGTTGATACTTATGAGAAATCATTAACATGATCAGTGTCTTCACATAGATGAATATCATTAATTATTAATAATAACATAAACGGTACATTGAGCAAATTTGTTATTTCAGATCAAACTGAAAACTGTGTATCAAACTGGTAGCCCTTCACATTAATGGTACCCAGGAAGTAGCTCTCAGTTTCAATAAGGTTGGTGACCCCTGCTCTAGATCATCAAGCTGGTGTATTCACACCCAAGTGTTGAGTTATTTAGAAGGTTCTGACCTTTTGGGCTTCCCACATAGCGCCCTCTGGTCTGTAGGCTGTGTAAAGCGCGCGCGCACGCAGGCGGCCGCGCGCTGCTTCCATTAGCGTGATGACGTCATGATTGCACTCGCAGCTGCCGAGGTTCCCTTGATGAGAGTGCATAAAAAGGTGAGAGGAGACTCGCATGTGGCCTTCCTTTCAAACACCTGCTTTATCTCTCTCGCGCTCTCCTTTTCCCTTTTCTCAATCACTCTATCTCTTTCCCTTCCTTTTTTTTCTTTTTTTTTTGTTTTTTTTTTGCTGCGTTCACAGCAGGGGAGACGCATGAGGTCAGTCCATGCTTTTATTTATAAGGGGTTTATTATGGTGTGCAGTCAGCGAGCAGATGATGATCTGCAGCAGAGATCTTCTGATCTGATCAGATCTTTGAGCTCTGAGTTTGTTTTTTCCTGCACATTGGGCGGTGGCACTGGGGTCTGTCTCTGGTGTGCATGTGGGCTGCAGTTTGATGGAGGTTTCAGGAGCTTGCACACTTTTGCTTAGTCAGAGGCACAGAAAGTTGCACACTTCTACCTTTCTTGCCTAATTGTCCAAGTTTTGTGGTAGTTGATGAGCCATGAGCTTCAATTTCTTCCAAGAAGCACAGGTTTTGGGTGCCATTATTTATGCACTGGACCACCTTTTGGGTTTTAGGGTCAAATCAAGAGGATGAGTGAAACCCGAGATTAAATCCTCATGGTCTCTGTAATGGATTTTAATGATTTGAATGGAAGTTGTATTGGTTTAATGGATGCTCTAATGGCTCCTGGTGGTTTTTACTGGTAAATTATTGCCTTCTGTTGGAGGCATCAGTATTGGAATTTAGAGAATTTACAGAAAATTTAATGGTTTCTACTACAAACACTATTACAATCACCAGATGCATTTTCATTGTGGTTGTGTGTTCATCAAAACCAAGAAACCAGTTTTAAAACTGGACGTTTAATGGTGTCAATATGGAGTCATATTGGAGACCAGTAGATTGCCAGGAGTGTTCTGGTGCTCCGTAACGGTGCTTCACCAATGGACGTCAACAAATGGCATTTAAAATTCCATGAACACCTTTTGGCATCAATTGAGGGACCTTTAAGAAGTTTTAATCTCCTTTTGATGGTTTCTACTGTTTTCATGATGTCCACAAATCTCAAATTCCTCTTTTCCTCTACAGAGAGACACGAACCATGGTTCAGCTTTTTCCATGTCCAGCCTCGGATGCCGTGGCTCTCTCCGAGTCTATGGACGAGAGGGACGCTGAGCCGGACGGCAGCCCGGGCGCCGACTCTCCTCGCACCCTCACAGCTCTCCAGCTGGCCTTGAACCCCTCCGAGACGGTCTACCATGGATACGAGACCTACATCGAGGAGGGGCTCCTTTGCCTCCGACACAAGATCCGCAACATTGAGAAGAAGAAGGTGCACATCGTGATCTTGTCCGTCAGCTTTATTCGTTTTTTTATTTCTTGCTAAATGCTGTTTTCATGTTGCAGCTCAAGCTGGAAGGCTATCAAGCGCGATTAAAGAACGGGGACATGCTAAATCCAGACCAACTGGTGAGTAGACTACCTGAGCTATTCCTAAACCAGTGTGAGATTTGCTGGCTATAATGCAGTCTTCGCTCTTGAACTTCAGGAGGCAGTTGGGAGGTATGAAGAAGTGATTCACAACCTGAAGTTTGCCAAAGAGTTACAGATGACTCTTCATGCTCTCACTCAGGATGTAAGAACAGATCTCGCTCTTTCATTTCTTTTCCCTCCTCAATGTGTCAGAACCTTTTTATTTATTTTTTAATTTTTTTTATTTTTTAAAAGCTGTTGAAGGCCCAGAGGAAGGCCGTGCGGCACGAGCAGGTTCAGAGAGCCGAGAGCGAACAGAGGCGTTTCAGTACGATGCTGCAGGTCCAATACGTTCTGCGCAGTCTCCAGAGGCACGACGTCCGGAAAACCTTCAGCACGTGCGAACAGGCTCGATACCCGAGTGCGCAGGAAGTGGAGAAGCTGCTGAACCTCGCGATGATGCTGGCCTGCAAGAGGGATGAGAGGATAAGGTTTGTGCATGCAGGAAATATATTGAAAGCCGTGAGGACGTCTGAATGCCGATTTTATTAAAACGAATAATAAATAAACATAATTAAATACATACCGTATTTAAAATACATACCGGACTATAAGCCGCTACTTTTTTTCCACGATGTGAACCCCACGGCTTAAACAACGAAGCGGCTTATTTATGGATTTTTCCCGGGTTTTTCCCGGTTTCACAAACTTCAAGCCAAAAAACTGAACCCCATAACATTAGACCAATGACATTTCCGAACGGAAAAAACGCACCTCACCTGTGCTCTGAGCTGCACGGCTTCAGGAAAAAAAAAGTTTTTTTTAAACGCACGACGATGCCAAAAGATAAACTCCCGAGAGAAATAGTTGTGAAAGGAAGGAGGAAGACAGTGAATAATGACTTTCTTGGTAGGCTACTGTTTAGATACAAGCCGTTGTAACGTGTTGAGTCTGGGTGAAGGGAGAGCTCACTAACTCCAGTTACAACAGAACCCATATAAGCACAGACAGGTTTCCAAAACTCGTGCTTTTTTATTTTTCTTGGCAACAGCGTTACGGGTTAGTCAAAGAAACTTAGAAATGAGCATCAGAAAATAATGACATATTCCTCGGTCTTGCACACATGCAGTAATGGCGGAAAAATGCGGCACCAGGCTATTCCCAAAATACCGCTATGCTCTTAAAGGAAGTGCAACATATTTCTCCCGTTACACCGTGTAACAGACACTGTCTTTCGTTAAAGCCTGTGTAAAGTTCATTAGTTTTAGTGTAGACACCTGCGGCTTATAGACACGTGCGACTTATTTATGTTTAAAATAAAAATCTTTGTCAAATTCAGTGGGTGTGGTTTACATATGGGTGCGCTTTATAGTCCGGAAATTACGGTGTAATAAAGCAATGAAATCTTCACCTTCATGTATTAAAGGAATAATAAAATATGGAGATTTTTTTTTTTTTTGTCTGCAGTTTGAAAGCTCAAATGGAACAGGCCTCTTTTGTTTACATGGACCTACTGGATGGCAAAGACAAACCAGTTGCTGGCTCGACATGTGCGTACACACTCCTAACACACCTTGTGATGTCGGTTCCGCTGCACAGTCTCATCACCATTTGTGAAGATCTAAAATTGTGTTTTGTTTTTTTTTTTTTTTACCAAACTGATTTTGTGTAGCAAGCTTGGAGATGTTTGTCCGCTTTTCCATACTGGTGCATGTGGACGTTCCTTAGAGTACAGGTTTATTTATTCAGGCTGATGATTGGCTCATCTTGTTCATAGATCATGTCTGAACTTTCTAGGATCCAGATTTTCTAAGGTATAATATCGCAGCAGGATTCAAGGTTGCCTTCTGTTTTTCCTAATGCCCCTAAACCTTCAGACATAAAGCATCAATGATCCACCTGTTTTCAGGTGGTGTATCTGGTGCTTTTCTCCCCTCATGTTAACCAAACCATGGTGCAGGAGGTAAAACTTGGATCTTAGGAAGCACACAATGCATTCAGGCACGGAAGTTTCCTTAACGGCTTTTTAATAGCACATGAGCACGTTTCAGATCTTCCTGGAAGGTTCTTTGGAGCCACCATATTTGTCTTTATATTGAATCTTTTGGAGGAAAAAGCAAGTTTTGGAAAATCTTCTGTAGCTTGAGACCAAATAAAAAAATAAAAAAAACTTCAGAATTTTTCAAGAATTTATTTTTTGACCGAAAATGTCGTCCTTTTTGCGATTGTCTGGGAATTTATAAAAGAAGGATTATTTAATATTAAATAAAAAAAATTTATACATAAGTAAAAAAATATATATATACCTTTTTTTTCCCCCACTGTTTTCATGAAGGGTACCAATAATTCTGTAGTGCCCATTTTTTCTCCAAGCGTCAATTTTCCTTAACTTGTAAATTGTAAAATCTTTATGCATCAGCTTGTAACTTATTCCCCCCCCCCCCCCCCCCCTTTTCCAAGACAAATCCCTGAAGGAAAAGCTCCTCAGGCTGGTGGACTCGGGTTTATTTGATCACCTCCCAGAACCTCAAGAAAACCCAAAAAAGGTTGAAGTACAAAAACCTGACTCTTCTACATCAAAACCAAGCTCCTTAAATGGTGAGCCTCGATGGATATTCAGAAGAATTGTGTATGCACATGTATGTGTGATCTGATCTTTTGTGTTGCAGCTGTGAGTAGTTCTACCTCGGACGTGACTTCTCGGCAGGTAGGAACTGCTTATGTCCAAAGATTTCACCTTTTTTGTCTGGAAATGTCTTCTTGAATCAGCTTCTGCATCAGTTCCAATACATTAATGTCAGGTCTTTGGACTGAAGTGGGTCAGTAACTTTTGAATGATGCCAGTTTTCAAACAGACGCTACGTCAAGGAGCGTGACCCCACACCACCCGGTCAGGGCGTGAACCTCAACGTGGAGCCTCCCACCTGGAAAGGGGAGTTTTTAGCCATGAAGGAACAGGAACCACCCGATTCCTGGGACATGGAGCTTACAGATCCGCCAGCGTCCTCCAAAATGGTGTTGCAGAAACCGTGGAAAGGAGCTGCAGGATTCATCCCGAAGTCCATGGTCACCTTGAAGCCTGCTGTCGAGACTAAACAGGTTGCCCCTCAATGTTGTTTTACTTCATATTACGATATTCAACTGTGCGTGATCTTGATCTTTTTTTCCTTTTTTAGAAACGTCAAAGGAAAAATAAAGGAAGCCACGGCCTTAAATCTGTAGGTGTTTCCTCTCTTGGTGCTCTGATTTTTGCTTTGCTTGGACATGTTTAATTCGTTTTGCTGCGCTAGGATGGCCAGATCAAGAAGGCCGTACCTGTGGAGGTGTTTAACTCTCCATCCTCTCTGGCTAAAGATCCTGCCCTGCGCAGACAACAGCTCGATCACCTGATGGATCAGATCACGGGGTCCTTCAGCTTTATTCAGGTACAGAACCGCACAATGAGCTCGTTCCTCCTCCTCCTTTTTTTTTTTATTCATTTTTGAGCAAGGCCCTTAATCCTCGGTGCTCTGGGGTGCTGCATCATGGCTGACCCTGCCCTCTGACCCCAACTTCCTAACATCAATGGGATATGGAAAGAGAATTTCAATGTGCTGTAATGTACATGTGACCTTTCTTTCTCTTTACTTTTCCTTTCCTTTTCTTTTCTTTTCATTCTCTTTTTAAAGGAGCTGAATGTAATTGAGACTGTGAGGGTTTTTTTGCTCACAGAACTGCAAGACGTTTGGTTGCACCGCTTGTATACATTTCTCATTGAAATACTACAAGTGAAGTGGCTTCTGTGATTTCAACCATGTACAGGACACTGAAGGGGAAGCATTGTTCCTCCACGACCAAAGTTCTACAGAAAACCTCAATTAACAAGATAACATGGAATTTACTAGAACACGGCCTGATGCGCAGGATTACATAAACTGTCAACGTTTAACACTAATGCAAATGACTTGCAGATTTTAATGCAAATACAGTCGTGCACATTCTGTATAATACAATTCAATATTATATACATGAAATTAATTAGCAGAATAAAAGAATATTTTCTGTAGGTCGAACATGGATATGATGAGATTAGTAAATCCTTCATGTGAACATTTACACTTCATGGGAATTCTGAAAAACAATCAGTTGTCGTTAATCTTCACCAGGACTCTCTGCTGGATGGAGAAGCCACGCCTGGGAACGGCCGTACCAGAGGTCTGCGCCTGTCTCCCGGCTCCTCTCCTCTGGGTAAAGAATAATGACTTGACTTGTATCTGACTGAACAGTGGCCTTGTATAACCGAAATCAAAATTTTGCAGCTCAGACGATCCCGACTGACCTCCTGCCTCCATCCCAGAACGTAAGGATTTTTTTTTGCTTTTGAAAGTAATTTTTAATTTATTATTAGTATTTTTTTTTTTTGTATTTTGATTCCTCTTTCATACGCCAGTCAACTTCTCTTCATGGCCACAAGTGTCCTGGAGACGCCCAAAGCTCTCTGGCTAATGGAGATCAGCCCACGGACACCTCAGATCTGAAGCTGCATGCTGAAGACAGCTTGCATGTAAGTGCCTCGGTCTGGTTTTATGCGTGGTGTAGGACAATGGCGCTTCCATGAGCTGCATGTAGTGGTGCACAAAGTACACGTGCTTGAGATGGAGCGAATTGGTAAATTACTGTTCTAGTAAAAGTAAAAAAAAAAAAAGTGCTCCCTTTTTAAACTTTCACTTGAGTAAATGTACAAAAGTATTTGCCTTCAAATGTACTTGAGTATTAAAGTACTATGGCTTTAATGTTCCTATTTGATTAATCAGCTGTTTAAACCGAACCAGTGCCAATTGGAGTTTGGACATTGGACCTTTTTGAGTGTTTAAAGGCTCTGGTATGGAGAAGCTGGTGTTGGATCTGTGATGATCACAAATGTTAAACTATTTTAGGTTGCTCAGAAGCTCCTGGTTCTATAACCAAAGATGACTGTATAAGACTGTAGAAAGATTACTCATCTTACATTCCAGTGCTCATGTTAGTTCTCACTCTCCAATGTTCTGTATTGTTTAAAGACTATAATCACACTCTTGATGTCACCCAAATGAGGATGGTTCCTCTCAAGGTTTGTTCCTCATAACATCTAAGGGAGTTTTTCTTCATCACAGTCGCCACGGCTGCTCATCAGGGATAAATACGCACCGGTCACCTTAACTCGTAAATTCTTTAAAACTGTTTAGAGACAGTGTCCGTTGTGAAAAGCGCTAAAGAAATAAACTTGACCTGACTTATGTGAAGACTTTTACACTCATCATTCTATTAATGGATTGTTGTGCTATTAATGAGTCAAACATGGATATCTATGAAATATCATGAGCCTAAAACCTTTACAACTTTATATATATATAAAAATTTCTGCTTGCTGCTGAACTGATGTATGTTTGTGATCAGTAGATACACCAAGAGGATTTGGTTTGGTGTAATCGAAGTGCCGTTTGGTTTTTTTTAGGTGACTCAAGATAAAGGCTTCACGTCTCCACCTCTGTACTGCAGAGAGCCCTGCATCTCCGTAACTCACGACACTAAAAACACGAGACAGGTCAGTGATTCACATCACAAGACCACTTGCTATCAAGCTGTATTCTCAATTCTGTTCAATCTCGAATTTCCTCTAAACATTTTATATACACTTTAATTGAAAGATTATCTCCAAGTTCTGCTCTCTGTATTAAGTGTTCTGGCTGGAGAAATGACTCTAAAAGGCAAAGATGATTCTATCTGCTCACCTGTTGAATGCATTTATGAGCTGGCTGACTGCGTGGTAGTTTTTCCCTCAACGGTTAACATGTTGGACCTCCTCAACAAAAAGGTTGTTGGGTCAAATCTCAGCACTGCCTCTGGTGGTACTCCCACCAGAGGCAGCACTGCCTCTGGTGGGAGTACAAGGCCCTTACCTGCTCAGTTGTTAACCTGCATCACCTAAATTGGGAGTGGAAGCTTAATGGTTGAGGTGCTGGGTTACTGATTGGATGGTTGTGGGTTCAAGCCCTGGTACTTTTGGGCCCTTGGGCACCATGTCCTGGCTGACTCTGCGCGCCAAGCAAAGCTGGGATATGCGAAGAACGAATTTTTCTGTGCTGTAATGTATATGACAGACAATTTATTAAATTTCCAGATGTTCCACTTTATTTCCATTGAAAAATGCTTCCTTAACATGCAGCTTTTTACACTCCCTGCAGACAGACAGTTTTTCCTCCAAACGTTTAGCTGAAATACTTTGCCATTTCGCTTGTAAAACTTGATGTTCTTGATGAACACAAAGATGTTCTCTAGTTGGAGATTTCTTGTTTATCCCAGAGCAGTTCAATAAGAATTAGGTGTGGTGACCGGGCAGGTCCTTCCATGAACGATACCGCTCCAGACGGCTGCGATCTCAATAACTCTTACAGAGCCTGGATCTTTGCTTGTATGGTGTAGTGGGTTGCATGTTATGGAATGGTAGCCATGTTGGTTCAGGATTCCATCCACTATTCAACCTACAGGTACATGATGTAATCAGGAATGTTTACTTGAGAGCAATATTTATTTCATCCAAAACCTACATTTGCTGCCTGAAGTACAGAGCTTTTTCGCATGGAAACATACACATTTCCCCTAATCTATTAGTAGGTGTTTCCAAGCTTTTAGCAGGCTCTGTAAGTAGATGAACTTGTCTCATGGCTAGTTTTTCAATATATTATACAGAAATGTTTATTAAACCAAATCAGGGAATGTTAAAACCCCATTTTGACGATCTTGATTTTAAACAATGACTGCGTGTTCTGATTGTAACGAGATGTTCATTGGCACAAATACTTACTTTTGAGAGATTAACTGAGGATTTTAAGAACAGGCTTTTACAGGAAATCCATTGTGTTGCTGTTTGTACACATTGTTTTGAGAAATGCAGTTTCTGGTTTGCAAATAATTGCAATGATCTACTTTTGGGACTTTCATCTGAATGACCTACCTAAATAATGTTAACAGTTCTTAATGACTGTTACATACACAACTTTGGGTATCTTTGGAAAGGAAACACTTTAGGTTTAACTATACTATATGATGGACAAACCGATGTGTTAAACTCAGAAGTGGCTTAAATATTATTTATTTATTAATTTTTTACTGCAGTGGATGTTTTTCATATACAAATACATGAAATCGGTCCTAGAGCAAGCCAGAAAAGCAATCGGTTAAAATCCACACGTCTCATTAGTTTATATTTCAAGTGTAATGAAGATATTCTTAAAAAATGAGATTCCCCCTGTTTTGAAGGACACGCGTGTTGGGCTCCTGTGGCCGATCATACAGACTTTAAAAAAAAAAAAAAAAAGAGAAATTGTACATTATGCATTTGGATTCAATCAAATCCCATCAACGATGCCAAATTATCCTGACGCGTCTCGTATTCCAGGCAGGAAAGCAGCCACTTTCGAATGGAGAGATTCCCACACCTGTCCTGGCCCAGACCTTCACCACTCCACCCAACAGAAGATCTCTACCTCCGACCAGCACCGCATCCTTCAGCAGCCTCCACTCTGTGAGTATCCCCCGATAAACGCGGTGTTTGACACGGCATGTTTTCGAGCGACTCGTTTACGCTCTGTGCAGGTGTTCAGTGGTGAGGTTCCTATGACCAGAAGTTCGGAGCTGAAAACTGAAGAAAGCGGCTTTTTAGGGTCCGTGTGTCTGAGCTACAGTACAGCAAGCACTATGAGCCACAGCACGGCGAGCACACAGACGCCACCGGAGCTCAGCCTGCCGCAGGATGACCTGCAGATGGGTAACGCAAAAAAATAAGGGTCCGATGTGAGGGACGTGATCGAGATAATGCAAGCTACTTTTAATGTATCAATTACGCAAGCATTTCTTGCTCTTCTTCCCCCCCCCCCAGAGAGTGCATACCTGTCAGAAAGTGACATCAGTGCTTCCAGTCACGTTTATTCGTCTCCTGGTCCAAATTCAGCCCCTCACTTTCAATCTAGTCTGGTTCAGCAGTATTACCCACGCAGTACACTCCGAGGTATGACACACGGTGCAAGAGGGCTCTTCCACTCCTCACTTCGCTCACCTGGGGCTTCCAGAGGTACAACCTCCTCTTTTTCTCCTCCTTAAGCATGTGCCTCAAGCCTGGACTTCTCTTCTGTCTTTGGTGTACACTAGAGTTGGGTATCGGCAAGAGTCTGGCAATACAATGGGTTGCGATATGAATTATTATACTGTAAGCAAGACGATGTATTGGGATATTTCTTATTTAAGGGATTAACGCTAACATTTGGG
Source organism: Silurus aristotelis (assembly GCF_946808225.1). Classification (NCBI taxonomy): domain Eukaryota; kingdom Metazoa; phylum Chordata; class Actinopteri; order Siluriformes; family Siluridae; genus Silurus; species Silurus aristotelis. Next base: position 28,379,864 of record NC_139580.1, read on the forward strand.
CCGTGTCCTTATGGTAGTACTTCCCGTCACTGTTTAAGTTATCTAGTGACCTCAAAAGGAAAGCAATGAATTTTTATTTATTTAATTTTTTGAGAATCTATCCAGTATCGCCGAACAAAATATCGCGATACTCGTGTGTATCGATATTTTGCTCCACCCCTAGCGGACACGATTTCTGTTCAATCTTCTGGTGCTTGTAGAAGTCAATAATGAGGCGGTATCAAAAAGTTTCAAGAATAGTTTCGTAACATGCCAACAGATGGCAGCACAAGGCTGCACACAAAGTCACAGGGAGCACCGACCTTCATAAGACATCATCCTGTGTACAACCGGTGCTGTTCTGACCACATGCCCATCTTTATACCGAGCTCTCCTCACCATATGATCCATGATCTCACTTCTGCACCCACCCTACTCACCAGATTTCAAAGAAGGTGCTTGACATGCTTTGAAAAGACATCCAGGACACATTCCGGAAGGGACACATTTTGAAGGCGATGCGTAAACGTAGATACTTCCTTGTAAATGGATTTGGTCTCTAACCTTTTTGATGCCACCTCATTTACGGTCAGTGGTGCGGTACAGACATTTTCCATCCATGAATTTGATGCAAGTCACATTTCTGGCCATTCCCCAGGTGGTTATGAGGTGCACAGGGTAAACATTCGTGCTCCAGGAGGAGGTTTTGCTGCCCAAACCCATCGTGAGACTGGATCTGCTCCTTATACCGCCCAAGTAAAAAAAAAAAAAAAAATCCTTTTTGTTTATTGGTGGCACAGCTTATAATTAATGACTTGATATCGATTATCGTTGCTTGTTAGGAAAACGGGTATCAGCCGAGTCATAAACGTCCTGGAGGAACCGCACCTCGGAGGAACAGCTCAGTTGGTACGTGTTGCGTAATTCCTCGTGTTTAGAGATTTTTTAATCAAAGGTGAATTGCAGGTTCAATATTTATTTATTTTTTGCTCTTCAGCAGGTTGGAGTGACATCTCCCAGGTGAGCAGCCCGGACCGGGAGGGCACGTTTATCATCGACTCGGCTCAGGGTGACTCTCACCCCATGTCGATCGCCGGCCCTCCTCCTCACACCCTGATGCACGTGTACCCGCAACTTCGCGTGGCCTTTTCAGCCGCCCGTGCCACCAACCTGGCACCAGGTACCCTGGACCAGCCTATCGCCTTCGACCTGCTCCATAGTAACCTCGGTGGTGCGTTTGACGCCCCCTCCGGTCACTTCTCCTGCCCGGCTGCTGGCACCTACGTTTTCTTTTTCCACATCCTCAAGCTGGCCATCAGCGTCCCGCTGTACGTCAATCTGATGCGCAACGACGAGGTGATGGCTTCAGCATACGCCAACGATGGTGCACCCGACCACGAGACGGCCAGCAACCACGCCGTTCTGCCTCTGCACGTTGGCGATCACATCTGGCTTCGTCTTCACCGTGGCGCCATCTACGGAAGCAGCTGGAAGTACAGCACCTTCTCAGGCTTCCTGCTCTACATGGATTGACTTCCATATCGTCACTCCTATACAGGCACATACTGTACACTGGGAAATTGAGGCTTCCCTGCTAATCACTCACCGCACTTTATCTCCTCTTCTCGATCCTCCTCGCACACACTAGCACTCAATGTGATTGGTTCATGCCTGCTAATTCCGAGCCGGTTTACGTTCGTTTGGATCCCGGCGTCCCCTTGAAGCCATGTCTGCTGATTTTTGCCTTTTTCTTTCTGGTTTCTGAGCACTTGAAATCGCTTGAAAATAATGTAGTTTATCTGAATACTTGACACGTTGAGCACTTTAAAAAATGGCGGCACTGTGACTGTGTGTGTGGTGGATGACTTGTGAATGCTGAACCAAATGCTCCTACTTTGTGCCTGAATAAAAGATGTGCAAAATAATGGTCCCTTGTGCTGCTTCTTTTTTTTTTTTTTTTTTTTTTTGTGGTGCCCTCTAGTGGAGAATAGACATGACTAGGGGCTGGACGGCAGTTATAGATTTATTTGTTATTCATTTATTTATTCATTGATTTTAAAATGTATACACTCAAAGAAACCACAATTGGGTCATTAACGCAAGTAAATTTAAAACAGCTGACTACCAAATACAATTTTATTTGATCTATTTTAACTTGATTTCTAAGAATTTAGCATATGCTTAAATAAGCATATTCAAAAAAGTAGCGAATGGGAGAGAAGTTTGAGAACCACTGGCTTTTTTTTTTTTTTTTCTTCAGAAAACGCTTAATGTTAGGAGTCATCGATGAAAATGTCCACCAGGGGGCAGCAACGTCAAACACTAAAGCACATGCGCGCTCCAGAAGTCCAGCTTGATTATGTTGATGTTAGGAAGCTGGGGTCAGCCATGATTCAGCATTCCTAGAGCACAGATGGTTAGGGGCCTTGCTCAAGGGCCCCAAGCGTTGCAACTTGGCAATACCATGGTGTGAACCCCTGACCTTCTAATGAGCAACACAGACTTGATTACTGAGCTACAACATCCCCAATTCATTTGGGTCAATGTGTCTAGAAAATATTTAGCCAAGTGTTTTGACTTGAATTGAGTTTAAACAGATGTTTTAACAATTACTTTACTGTTTTGGTACTTAACCAAATGGTCCATTTCTTCTTCCTGTACCAATAAAGCCAAATGGTCACTCAGTCCAGTGTCTAAAATGTCATTTCTATAATTGAGATGCTGTTATGGGTCCTGTAGGAACGCTTTAATAATATGGTGGACCTGAGAAACTAAAGATCTGGTTTGTTTATATTCTTCGGTGCACCGCTTCCACAAAAACCGTTTGCTTAATGTTGAACGTCTCATGTCATCGACTTGAATGGCTGTTTAAAGTTTTGCATATGACCAGGCACATTGGAAGATGTTTGGTATAATCAGACACCACAAACCTGATCCCAAGATTCTTCTTGTATTTATTTTCATTACTAGATCACTTCCTGTAGAGAAGAATGTGATAATGAGAAGAATGGGCGAGATGAGTCTTTTCGAAATCTAATCTTATTTGGTCCTGTTTGGAGCTAAAGATCATCAGCTAACAGATTATTGATGGTAGTAACATCTGGTTGGAGGTTTTGAGTTCAGATTAACCAATTTCAGGTCCCATAACAGCATAAGTTTGAACCCACACTGAGCCCCAGCTGATGTCTTGAATCTAGTTAACGATAAAATGCCGCATGGAACTTACCCATGTGCTCCTCTGTCCATCACACCTTTTATTTATTCCCCAAAATGTTCCTAGAAACTTGGAAGTCTAAAATTGAATAGATTATCACTGTAAACTGAAAGAAAAAGATTGGAACCTGGTCCAGCACGACCGAAGCGAGCTCCATTAAGACATGTCTGTTGGTGTGAAAGTTGGAGCGGAAGAACTAGAGTGTCTGGACCGACCCATGACCTCCTCAGAACTCAATATGGAACACTGACTGAACCCCACCTCATTCTACATCAGTACCTGATCTTAGTGATGGTCCTCTAATGTCTGGCACCTCATGGGTAAGTAAAGTGTGCAGCTGCCTTATTTACCCATAAGTCCCTTCAACACTTATGTGTATATGGATGGAGAACATATGGGTGGCGTATGTGTGGAGCGGAGATGAGGTCTGTAGGGAAATATTTCCCCACTGTGTCCAGACCTAAGAATGTTGGAGTAACAGTAGGACGTCAAAACATCTGATGTATTTTCTTGGGTCTATATCACTTTCCTCCGAAATGTGCCTGTTGTAAATTGTAGATGTGATTCTGCATGGATTGTCTCACTCTCACATATACACCTCCTATATATATATATATATATATATATATATATATATATATATATATATATATATATATATATATATATATATATATATATATATATATATATGGCGACTCTGTGCAGCTTGTGACGGTTTTTCTTCAACTCCTTGGGTGGTTCCATGAAATTCCGGAGTTAGAACGGGAGCTTTGAGACTGGATTTGGACTGTAGTTAATGGCAACAGTCTGCTACACTGACTACAGTTCGCTTCTGAACTCCATCACTGCACCCTGCAACATCGGACATAGACATTCAGTGCAACCCAGATGAGGATGGGTTCCCTCTTGAGTCTGGTTCCTCTCAAGGTTTCTTCCGTATGTCATCTCTGGGAGTTTTCCTTGCTGCAGTCACCTCTAGCTCCTTCATCAGGAACAAACTTACACTTATAAAGAACATCTTATTCATTTTTATCACCACATGATTAACAACATTTCTCCTTTTTATCAGCTTTGTCGGACACTGAAACAGATCGCGTCTGGCTCCGCCCTCCACTCGTGAACCTGTGTTGCCCACGCTCCTGCTGGCACATACACTGAAGTTTATACATTATGGTACTGTAAATTGCTTTGTTTTGTAAATTATGTGTTAAATTATAAAGTCGTGTAGCTAAGTGGTTAAAGCATTGGACTTTGGATCTGAGGGTCGTGAGTTCAAATCCCAGCCAAAACAAGCTGTCACTCTGGGACCCCTGTGCAAAGGCCCTTAACACCATACCTGATCAGTTGCATAAATTAGATAAATGTAAGTCACTTTGGATAAGGTTGCACCTCTGAAGTGCCTTGCTCAAGGGCCCACAAGTGGCACCTTGGCAGTACTGGGGTTTGAACCCCTGACCTTTCAATCAGTAGCCCATTGATTAACCACTGAGCTACCACTTCCTGTCCTCTCAGGACTCTAACTGGAATACTCTGTTTAATATCTCCTTCCATATTTGGGACATGGAAGGAGGAACTGAAATGGAGCTTTATGTTTGAAACAGGGTCCCTGAAGGTGGTTGAGGCCATGAATGCTTCACAATAAAATCTGTTTTTGGTCTTTCTTCAATCGTTCGTGCCTAGACACAAACATTCAGGATCATTTGGTTGGTTGTTAATCTCCAAGTCTGTTGCCTCCAAAACCAGAGACATGTTGAAGCTTCACACATATTGAGACCTGTTTTAGATTCCATGCCTGCGTCCGGTTGGTCTTATGTAACTCGAGTGGCCTGCTGGTGGCTAAAAATGTCACAGCCCTTAGAAGGTGTGTAAGTGATCGAGGGATCTGGGGTGTGTACTGTATGCATTTATCATGTATTAATGATCCAGAACTTTTTTTCTGCTCTCTCTCACACACACACACACACACACACACACACACACACACACACACACACACACACACACACACACACACACACTTTCAGCATCCTTGTAATCATTCATGAGCATTGCTTGAAGTGGAGTTTGTGATAAGTCTAAATGTGGATTGTGTGTTTTATTTCCTGTTGTTGTTCTCATCACACACACACACACATGCACACACACACACACACACACACACACACACACACTAACAATCTCATGATTGCTTTCCGTGTATAAGTAGTCTTTCTGTGCGCTGTGCTCATACAGAGCTGGCCAGATTTGCGTTGTTATGCTTTAAATTGGTGGCTTTGCAGCCTGTAATCAAACGCACTGATCACCCCAACCTACTTATCACGCTGAGAAACAGACGTGTATCGTGGACGTGTGTGTACAGCACACACCCACTATCATCGTCATTACTTCTCCATTCTCATTTGGAGAACAAACACAAAACCATTTGGTCCTGCTTTCCACATTCTGTTTTACAATATGATTAGCTCCAAGAAGTACCATGGATGGAATATGGATTCGCAGAACTTGTATCAGTTAATAATAAGATGTGTGTGTGTGTGTGTGTGTGTGTGTGTGTGTGTGTGTGTGTGTGTGTGTGTGTGTGTGTGTGTGTGGTTCAGGGTGTAACGGCAACCCAGCAGGCAGATCCAGTTCTGGTGATTTGGCTGTTAAAATAAAAATCAGCCAAATTTCCTGTGTTTATGTGTGTGTGTGTGTGTGTGTGTGTGTGTCTCTGTGTGTGTGTGTGTGTGTGTGTGTGTGTGTGTGTGTGTGTGTGTGTGTGTGTGTTAGGGAATGAGTGAATGTTTGCACCATCAACATTCAAAAATATTTTCAATTGGTTGGTCCTTGGCAACAAGTGTACGTGTGTGTGTGTGTGTGTGTGTGTGTGTGTGTGTGTGTGTGTGTGTGTGTGTGTGTGTGTGTGTACATGTACATGTGTCTGACTCACGTTGAAGCTTGTCATTGCGGAGGACGTCTGTGATGCAAAACACTTCACCGTGCACGTTAATTTCACACCGAGACGTTCTAAGTCAGCATAATATTAAAAAGTGAATGATGCACATGATTATGATGATGATGATGATGACGTGTGGACGATTTTTGTTTGCTGTCTATATGCAGGAGCAGCTAGCATTAAAACACACACACACACACACACACACACACACACACACACACACACACACACACACGCGCACACAAACACACACACACACACACACACACATGCGCACACAAAGCAGAATCAAACCAAACTAAACAAACACACTAAAAGCACCTGAAACGTAAAACAATCTCAGTACTCGTTCATGTGTATATCCCATAACATGTAGTGTGAGCACATCATCATATTCACACTCCGGGTTTTCAGAATCAGAATCACGTTTATTGGCCCAAGTGTGTTGACACACACAAGGAATTTGGTCTTAGCTGTGGGTGACTCTTAAAAGTACAGACATAAATTAAACTATACATTTAGCTTAGATTATTCTAGAGTATGTGAGACAATACAGACAATACAGATGAAAGAAGAACACAATATACAGAGTATAAGACAGACAGACTGCATGGTAGTGCAAATAGCAGTATTGTGTGTCACATAAGATAAAGAGGTTACTTTAGGACTTTTGTACAACATGCAGTAGTAATTGTGTGTAACATATGGGGATGAAGGGATGAGTGACTGTTTATAATGCAAGACTTATAGATATGAAGCAGGGCATATAATGAAGGTGAGTTGTTAATGAGGGTGAAAGAACTGTTACTGTGTTTAAAAGAGGTTGTGTCCAGGGTGTAAAGGGTCAGTAGTGATTTTTCCTACCCGTTTCCTGGTTCTTACTCTGGAGAGTGGGCAGGGAAGCACCAATGATTTATTTTCCTGTTTTTTTACTATTTGCTGCAGTCTGTTTCTGTCCTTGTTTGTTGCTGCTCCAAACCGAATGGTGATGGATGTGCACAGTGTAGAACTGTTTCAACAGCTCCTGTGGCAGACCAGACTTCCTTAACTGGTGTAAAGTGTACAATAATGTGCAATAATGATTCCTACAAATCATTATTATAAAATAAATAATAATAATAATAATAATTTTTAAAAAACCACAAACCAAGTACATGTGGTTTCGTCCAAAATGATTGGAACAGCAAGGTCAGGTCTGTTGAAAAGACCGATCGAAAACATTGGAACATGTCATTTCTTGTTATCCAGATGTGCTTACAGATGTGTTACAGTGAACTGCTTCCACGGTTAATAGCTTACATTTACGGCATTTGGCAGACGCCCCCTTATTCAGAGCGACTTACGATTTACACACCTAGGAATTTAAGGATTTAGAGCCTTGCTCAAACAGTGGTGGTGGGATTTGAACGTATGATCAGAAATCCTGAAAAACTGTCACCAATCCCCAGTCCAAAATAGATGCATCTAAACATCTAAACACCATAGATAATAAATGTAAAAAAAAAAAAAAAAAAAGAATAGCAATGTACAGTCTAAGTAGGCTTAATATAAATTATTATTATTTATACATTTTTATTATTGAATTATTATTTTATAATATAATTAACATTAGTTAATCTGTATTGTCCTTATAGTTTTGTGTAGTCTGTATAGTCTGTAATAGTCTTGTTTATAAGCTAAATGACAGTGTCATTGTTTCATTGGGCATTGTTTAAAGTGCTGCACAAATAAAAAGGAATTGAATGCATTTGCATGTAATGCATGGAATATTAGTTCTGGCTCAAATGTTCTCGCAGTCCTGTGACGAAATGTATGGTGAAAAAAGGTCATTTAAAGTTGTTTGCACAAATGTTTGAGCTAACATGAAACAGCTGGACGCAGGGATCAGGTGACGTGAAAATGGCAGCACTGGGAGGGGGTATGTGGACTAGGAAGCAAAACAAAGAGGACACGTAACTCTAAAATTGTGACACAAGGAAAAGCTTAATGTTGACCCAATCATCAGGTTACACACAGAAAACACACTCTGAAAATGCTGGAAATACACCAATTCTTTCTGTGCATTCACATCAGTGCTATCACTAAGGGCTGTGCTCGGAGTTTGTGTGTTTGTGTGTAAATACTAAGCCAATATCATGAATCATAAATCAGTCATGAAGAAAAAAAAACAGCCTGGTGCCTGAATGGTAAAGTAAAAATACTAGAAGCAGTTACACAAACTTGTTTACACACACACACACACACACACACACACACACACACACACACACACACACACACACGCACACACACACCCAAGTGAGAGATGTAAAATGCTGAGAGCACACTTTTAATGAGAAGTAAAAAGAGAAGGAAGAATGTTTACATCAGCACGAGTGCAAAAGAAAAGTCTGAACATGTTTCATGATGCATCTTGGTGACGATTGTGTGTGTGTGTGTGTGTGTGTGTGTGTGTGTGTGTGTGTGTGTGTTTATGTGTGTGTGCGTGCGTTAGGCGAAACTTAAGTCCCACATAAACTCCCCTCCTTGTTACATCACATCACACAAATGATTTTTTTTACATTTTGGACTCCATGGCGACAACCCATGGACCCAGTTTGTTGCAACTGCCTGAATAGAGCACAGAGGTCAAAGGTCCCAGGTCAGTGTAATCACACAAGCCTGAATGCGAGTCTATGTTCAGGGCCGTCCTGTCAATGGGTGTGTGTTGAGTCCAGCCAAACTTTAATGAAGTAGCAGAGACTAAGAAAAGGTCCAGCTTAGTTTTCTCTCTCCCTTTTCACTGAGTGTGTGTGTGTGTGTGTGTGTGTGTGTGTGTGTGTGTGTGTGTGTGTGCGTGTGTGTGCGTGTGTGTGTATGTCAGATGGAGGAGAATGGATTAAGGAGCTTCACTGGACAATGCAGCTTTGAGTAAAATAGCTGTCTGTCACATGGGCATAGTTACTGAGCCATACATTGTGTGACAAAACAGCACAAACACACACACACACACACACACACACACACACACACACACACACACACACACACACACACAAGTGCACTGCATTATGGGAACAAAGTGGAAAAAAAACAGAAGTAAAATCCCTACCCTTTGTTCATGGTTGGAAAATCTTCTTTGCATTGGAGGACATTGAAATATGAATTACATGCCTGTGGTGGCATCTGATTGGGGTTCAGAGTTTTTCCTGAGCCAGGTGGACATTCACAGGTGCTAAACCAATTGTGCTAAAGCTTTCGCTCACAAACCGTTAACCTGTCATTCTGACAATCCTGAAGCAGCAGAGCTTCCCCACACCATCAAGCTACCACCACCATGTTTCACTGTTAGTATCAATACTGTGTTTTTCCTACACCAGATGTAACTGGACCAACGTCTTTCAAAAAGCTCGACTTTTTGAAACTCATCACTCCACCAAACATCTGTAACCATCAAGGTTTCTGGTAAATCTGAGTAGATTTATGTTTCTATGTGTTTTTTTTTTTCCATTGTAACATTGTAAACCATTAATACCATTTTTACCCAGTCTCTTTCTGATCTTATCTGAGGCCTGCAGTTCTTTTAGATGTTCCACTAGGATCTGCTGTAAGTTCGTGGAAGAATTTCAACCACTTCTATTCCAAGATTATGGATATAATGGCTCTTCTTGTGCGTTCACTAAAGACCCAGAACCTCAGAAACGTCTTTGTTTTCAACTTACAGACACCATGTTTCTTTTTTATTTTAATCGCCTCACTGTGTGTTGTACGTTGAGACCTTTTAGCAATCTTCTCCTAGGTTCCAAGTGAAGTTTAGATTAATTACATCTTCGTGTGAGTAGTATAAATGTACCCAATTTATAAATCATATTTGGTTAAATGTTTTACTAAGTGAATCAGAGTGTTATCCATTTTGCATCAATATTTGAAAACACAGCGTTTGCCATTGAGCTGTGCTGCCACTGAAAACATGAGATATTTGAGATATTGTTAAATTTTGCCAAGAGGAATATATAAAATAGACATATTTTTCTCCAATAAAATTTTACGTAGCTCCTCATGTATCTATTGTCTCTTACAAATAACTGACCATGAAAACGTGAAATCTAGCTTGTATATTTTATAGCTGTGATCTAACCTAATACCATTGCATTTGACCATCTAAAGACCACCATACCAGCCATTGCTCATTCTTTACCTTCAGGAAATGCTTGCTAGCAAGCTTAGCTGTAAGCCATCCACCATGGAACTCATCAACAGCCTGAACATTTCAGCAAACTTCAATAAACACAAATGGAGAATTTGTGTGTTAGTCAAACAAGCCAAAGGGGAAATTCTTTATGAGGGGGAAGACTGGATTTCCCAGATTCTGTGAGGCTTAACTATAGATGCCTCAAAGCTTCAGATTCCCTATTTCGATCTTCAGCTCAATTTTCTGCTCATGTTCCTTGCATGTTCTCCTTGTGCTTGTTTGGATTTCCTCTGGGTGCTCGGGTTGCTTCCTGCCTTACAAAAACATACCGGTGGACTGGGTGAATGGATGAATGCGAATGTATGTGTTTATGGTGTGTTGGTTTCACTGTTATCCTGGCGTCTATATAATGCTTACTGGAGCACGTAATGGTGGATTTGTGAGGACATTCTGTTGTGTCACTGCTTTTTGTCAGCTTTCACTCATGTCTATGGGAGTGTGTGTGTGTGTGTGTGTGTGTGTGTGTGCGTGTGTGTGTGTGTGTGTGTGTGTGTGGACTAAAGACCCCCGAAATAGGCACAGCAAAACCACTGGGAGAGGAAGTGGTAGTAGTAATAGTGTGTATATGTGTGTGTATGTGTGTGTTTGTCTGTGTAGTTGGGGACAGACACTGGCTGACTTTTATAAAAGTAGGTTTGGCCTATGGTTGATTTCCTGTTTTTATTAGGGAAGGGATTACGTATCCTGCAAACACCTCTGATAAGATCAGACATGCAAAAGCCCTGAATGCACCTACATGACACACCTGGGGGTGGAGGTGGAAAAAATAAAAATCACCTGTCGGACATGTTTGAGTGCTGACTGTTTGCTTTTATATAAACATATATATTTTGATCTTTAGAAAGGAAGTGAAAATATCTGACATACTTCCTCATATTGGTTGATGGTGTATTGCACAAGCTTTACAGAGATTTGCCAGACAACACACACACACACACACACACACACACACACAAACACACACACACACACACACACACACACACACACACACACACACACACACACACACACACACACACACACACACACACACATACCCCAGTTTAATAATAAAAGGAAATAAAAGTTTTATGGGTTTTGATACACATCATACGATAACTGTATGATGGTAAAGCCGTAATAAACTTAATTTGCGTAATGGAATCGGATTTGTTTTCTCAGTCACAGCATTTAAATGTGGGTCACATGTTTACTAGGCTGGAATTTCTCAAGCCCACTTTGTGTGGCTTTTTGTGTTTGTTTTGCCTGTCTCGGTTTTTTGTTCATGCCAGTAAAAGTCTGTGATGAATCCTGGCATGAGATGGAGCAGTAACGTGATGGAGTACAACTCACAGACGGCCATTGTTGTTTTGTCTGCACTTGCTGGTCAATAGGAGTCCTCGCCCCTGCAGCTTGGACTCTTTGACCCTGTGCATTTTTAATAGCCTGGTCATGCCCAATGGCCAAATGTGACTTGGACAAAAAAGTGGAATGAGGTAATATAAATACAGCCCCATTCAGCCAACTCTGCCCCCCCTGACCACCCTGCCCCCATCCAAAGAAAGAAAGACCACATTCATGCAATGAAATTACTTGTGACAACGGTGAAAAAAGCTGTCCCCAGATGTCAACAACTCCAAACATGGCGGTTCAGGCTAGCATGCAGCCATGACTAGCACAAGTGTATAACAATCAGCCAGCTTCCTCTAAGCGTCTTCAGCTGCCCTTGTTAGCTCGAAGCATTATGCAATTTACAATTGACTAAACTGCGAGAAATTCCATGAGATGAGCGACTTACATTTCCGTGAAAAAGAAACAGTGGACTGTCGAGTAAATATTGCTATATTTTTTTTGATCGGACTCTAAAACAGGCATTGCCTGAGTTATGATGGAGATATGCTCTGATGATACCAATGTAACTTTCGTTACTTATCGTTGAGTCAAGACATGGCCTAGTTTACCCAGGAATCTTAAAGAGTTGCGATCAGTGTGGGTGTACAGTGTATACTGTAATTTGTTCATAATTGAATATATTACAGCAAATTATTTAGTCAAAAACAGCATTTTATGCATAATCTATATAATCTAATATAGTAGATATGTATGTGAAGGGGGACAAGTAGATGAGCACCAGTTAATGAGTGGAAGGTGGAGCTGGATGTGCTCTGTATTTGTGTCTGGTGATGCCAAGGAGAAAGACAAGAGCTAAATTTTGAAACACAAAAAACACAGAAAAAAAATTTGCTTTAACACTGAGACAACTGAACTGAACCGCTGGCGATAGTAAGACATCTTACAAGGCGGGAGATGCGTACATCCTGGCAGCATCCTAAGATATTGTACAGCATATGTGCTGTTTACCTTTACAATTTTGTCGCATCGCTATCGTCATCGTAAGATCGAAAAATTTGAACCATCATAACTTGGTGACTACTTGTATTTTAAAAGAGACAGTATAACTCATTTGGGAGGGGGGGGGGATGTTATTTCATGTATCTGAGTTATTGACTGTTAAAGTGTTGGATTCTCGTGCTAATCGTGAACTTGGACAAAGTTTCAAAATAGGATGTGACTGGATCTGATTGTTAGCCGTGGTTAATTTAAGCCTACAAAGTTCCTGTTTTATTTGTGGCGATGTAAACGTTCACAGACAATCTCATCACAAAATCTGCACGTGTTTGTCACTCTTTAGCGCCACACCTCCTGGAGATCGGCAGTTTTCAGAGAGAAGCGTAACGAAGGATAGAATACTACTCTACAGCTACTCAAGATAAACATGAGATTGGCCGAGGCTGTGTTTTACAGTATGTCCCTTTTTTAAAGTGAGAAGTGCTGCTGTGTTTACTGCTGATGTTGTGAGCAGCCATGTTGATTTGATGTCACTTTCTGTTTTACCAGTAAGGCCCTCAAAGGTTTTTTCCCTGGTTTTAAATCAGGAAATGAGTTATGACCTTTGAATGCAGCATTAATTAAGGTGTGTGTGTGTTTGTGTGTGTTTGTGTAGACACTGCTTCTAATCCACAAACCTTTGCTTCAACATGTCTATGTATGTACGAGATAGAATGCTGATTGAAGTAGAAACTGTCCTTTAAACTGCTTTGGTTATTTATCTGTGTGTGTGTGTGTGTGTGTATGTGTGTGTGTGTGTACATTGAGGCAGCGTTACATTAAACCCTCATATCGATCCTGTTAGTGACATCACTGTCTCCTGCGTGCATTTCCCGAGCATGACCTTTCAGAAGCATTGGAGTGAAGCGTGTGCGAGTGTGTGAGTGTGTGTGTGTGTGTGTGTGTGGTTGTTTGCTGGTGGAAGACCATTTAAGGATTTGCTTTCAGTCTAGATCTCTTTTGTAGGTTTGGGTTACATCCAGTCCGCCTTTTGAAAGACACTAATCGAACGGTCCACATTAGTGAGAAGGACGGAAACCGAGCCTTCTGTCGAGTGAATGACATCAGCTTTATATCCAACTCGAGCTCAGAAAACAGCCAGAGATGAAGATATGGACGGGCTTCACATGGACAAAAGAAAACCGACCGTAGTTCAGTCTTTCCTGATGGTGCTGAATAAATATTGACTGTCTCTGTAATGTCTAAATCTCGGTCAAAGCCCCGGCATTTGATTATCTAATGATAAAAATGTGCACTTTGGTCAAATAAATGTGTGTTATTTAAGATCTGTTAACAATTTTCTTAATTAGGTCTCTTGAATATGTAATATTATTTCTTCATGTTTTTGAGCCCAACTCTGCCCATATACACCAAGCCCCTCCCCAGATTTCACACTGATTAAAGATGAAATTATGTGACAAATGATGGGGTGGAGTTAAATGACGTTTGGGGGAGTGGCTATAACATGATTGACAAAGGCCAAACACAAACTAGCTCTCTGGCCATGAGGCCAGTTTTCCTAAAAATTATTTCCAGCTATGGAAATAAAGGCTTAAACCATTAATCAATTCTATATATTTTTTCATGCTATTTTAACTATTAAGTAAGCAAGCAAAATAGTATTAGGTGATACGAAAAAGATTAAAGACTAGTTTTATAACATGCCAACAGATGGCAGCACAAGGTTGCACGCACAGTCACAGGGAGCACCAACTTATATTAGTCATTGTGCCAAAAGACATTGTCCTGTGTACATCGGGGGCTGTGCATCTGGTGCAATTATGATTCCGTGAGTTTCTCTCTGGAAACAACACGATCTCAATTCCGCACTCACCCCACTGACCAGATATACCTCCTACTGACTTCACCCGTTTCCCGAAGATAAAGATCCAGCTTAAAGGTTGCCGTTTTTGGACCCCATTGCGGTGATCCAGATCGAATCGCAGATGGTGTTTGACACACAAAAAACCCCAAAACTTCCAGGACACATTCCAGAAGTGGCAGGAACACTGGAAATGCTGTATTTCTGTATGTTTCCATGAAGGTGACAGTGTGAAAACGTATGGTGAATATTGTACTTTCTTGTAAATAGAGCTAGTCTCGAAATTATTTTATACCATTTTGTATGTATGGTAACATCGTATACATAGTTTGTGTGTATGCGATTCGGTTTGTTTCTGTGTTTCAGGGAGAATAAACACGGTTTACATTTACGGCATTTGGCGGACGCCATTTTCTTATCCAGAACGAGCAGTTAAGCATGAAGAGCTTTGCTTAAGGGCCCAGCAGTGGTAGCTTGGTGCTTCTGGGATTTGAACTTATGACCTCCTGTTTCAAAGTCTAATGACTTTGAGTTTCCACCTCAATTGTGGAGTGTTCTCCTACAGAAGTGAATTCAGAGAGTGTTGGAACCCAAGGATGAAAATCCAGGTACAGAAGAAATGTCTGAAAGACTTTTTTTTGCATTCTGTATGGACACTATATGGACAAAGGTTTGTGGCCACCTGAGCAAAAGACTCGTATGAGCTTTTTCAACATCCCATTCCACCTTTTAGTTCCTATTTGGTGTTACACATCTGCTTTGGACAGCGATTATTGGTATAAGCAATACAATCTAATAGGGGTATTATTGTTCTCTCACACACTCTCGTGTTCTCATTTCCTTTCGTTATCGCTGTGAAGGACAATACGAGCCAGTTGAGAGTCTGCATACAAAAACCCCTGAAAAAACTGAAAACATGAGTCGTTTAAAGCGACGTAAAAGTGCCCTGTAGATAATTCCCGTGTTGATTCAGCAAGAACATCCTGCACTCATGATCTTTGTTTAGGAGAATTGCGACAGCTGTAGTCTAGTTCATCGCTTCTGTGTGTCAGAGCGTTTAGCAGAGGAGTTGTATGTTTAGCCTTGTGTGTGTGTGTGTGTGTGTGTGTGTGTGTGTGTGTGTGTGTGTGTGTGTGTGTGTGTGTGTGTGTATACTGTTAAAAGGGTCTATAATGGTTTATTCGGTTATAAAAACCTTTACCTGGTTGCCAGGTTAGTCAGATTAACCTGTGGATAACAGTGTACAGATGTCATGTCATGGATCAACCAAGAAAGCCAGGGATTTTTATACTGTTGGGGTGGCCATGGAGGGGCCAGTAGTTACTCTGGGGTGGCCTAGACAATTATTCAAACATGGCACTCATACAACATTCAAATTTTTTAAAGTATTCACAATAATGTAAATCACAATAATGTAAAAGTTGTAGCACTGAATAAAGTTGTAGCACAAGTTTTATGTAGAACAAAAATTTGAACAATGTAGAACAATAGCGCACAAAAGGTCACAAAATATGAATGTCACAGAATCTGGTGTAACGCCGGCATGCCAGTACTATGACCTAACTCTTGTATTGCTATGACTTTATTCTTGTTGTGCTACGACTTTTTTTAAGCACCACCCATATAATTCTACAGCACCACCCATATTATATTATATTATAACTGTTTATGTTCACAAGTACACTCTTCTTTATAGTTCTCTTTCTGCACATTGTACTGTATATAATTATAATTTGCACATTTTTCTTTGCTGCTGTTACATGAATCTTTATTCTTGTAGTGCTACGACTTAATTCTGACTTAATTCTTGTAATTTCTACTTTTTTTTCTTATTGCAATGCCTTTATTCTCATATTGCGACAACTTAAGTCTTTAAGTACTACCACTTTATTCTCTCGATTATTTTTACACGCCAAAATAATGCCATCGTACAATGCTGTATAACGTGCAATTGCTACAATATTCGAATTTGAATTAAAATTGTTAAAAATTTGACATAAAATGTACATAAATGTTTTATCATTGATTACCGGTGAGTTTCGCGGTCCAACCATTATCATATAGACATGATCGAGGTTCCCCTTTGAGAAATTATTTTTGTCTCTTAACAATTTTGAGCATATGCCCCTGCACTTCACATGTCACAAGGAATTTGTGTTTCCCTGGAATCTGAATGCTGATGGTATTAAATGCGATCTGAGGCATTGTGAACGCAGCTTTAACTGTGTTTTCTCGAAATTCCTTAGAAAACACCTTCCCTATTGTCTTCTTGTTTACTTCCTTGTCTCAAATTTCCTGCAAAACAAATCCTGTAAACAGCTGATTTCATAAGAGGTGTTCAAAAAGGTGCACACACACACAAACACACACACACACACACACACACACACACACACACACACACACACACACACACACACACACACATGCAAACGCACAGTAATTTAATGTGAATGACAACCGAATTATACTTAATTTTAATGGGTGTTAATAAGAACGAATTCCTTCTTCAAAAGAAGTCTCACTATCTCTCTCAGTCTATCTCTCTCTATATATATCTTTGCCTCTCTCTCTCTCTCTCTCTCTCTCTCTCTCTCTCTCTCTCTCTCTCTCTCTCTCTCTCTCTCTCTCTCTCTCTCTCTCTCTCAATTTATTGTTTTTATTTGCATCCCAAAAAATTTTTTTCGCATTGCAAAAGCATTAAGAATAACACACAAAAATGATTTAGAACTTTTTAAAGAACTAATAAAGTAGCCTCTGTATAGAAATAATGAATTAGATTAGATTAGAACTAATAAAAGAAAATATTAAATATATATAGAACTGAAACAACAACAACAACAACAACAACACAGAAGAATACTGAGCTTAGAGTTTGAAACCGTATTTACATGTAATGGATTTGGGGACTTTGGATGTACTCTTAATGGTTAGTTGTGTCATGATTATGATTTCATACGACTGACACCAGAATATGACTTCATTTGAAAGGCTGTTGATAATAAAGAGCTCCTTCTTCAAAAGAAATCTCTCTATCTCTCTTGCTCTCAATGGTACAGCAGTAAAAGTTCTACAGTATCCTGTAGCACAGACGGGACTTTTTAAGTCTCCTCAGATAAAACAGGTGCTGTTGTGGATCTGGATAGAAGAAGCAGGCGAGATCCTCTGAGATGTGGACTCCATGGAACTTAAAGCTGGGAACACGCACAACAGCAGCTCAGTTGATGTGAATGGGAGCGTGAGTGTGATTCGTCTAAAATCCACAATGACCTCTTTCGTCTTCTTGGTGTTGAGTTTGGGTTTATTGTCCTCACATCATGTTACTAGGTGCTGGATCTTCTTCCTGTAAGCAGTCTCATCATTACCTCTTATCAGGTCTACCACCGTGGTATCATCTGCAAGGATGCTGTTTGAGGCATAGGCAGGTATGCAGTCATGGGTGAAAAGAGAGAATAGAAAAGGAGACAATACACATCCCTGAGGAACCCCAGTGCTGAGTGTGAGACTGGAGGAGGTGACGGTGTTCAGTCAGACGGACTGTGTTCTGTTCATAAAGAGGTACAGGGTCCAGTTACAGAGATGTGTGCTGATGTCACGCTGTTTCCGCTTCAAGATTAGCTTGGAAGTGCTAACAGTGTTAACAGCTGAGCTGAAATCAACAAACAAAATCCTGGCAAGTGTCTTCTCCATCGCTCAGTGGCAAATCCATCTCTAATTCAACCAATGGCTGGAAGGTCAAAGTTGAAGTAGACCAAAAACAATGTTTTTAAAAAAGCAGTAAAGGAATCGTAAGTCACCATACAATCACATGTTCTGCTTTTACAAAATGATTTTTCCAATCAAATTTAACTAAAGCACATGATTTTGCATTACTGTCGATACCATTTTCATGCCATTGTCATTGATTGATTTTGCCGATTTGACCAAAATCAAAAAAGGAGTGTGTTTACATCTTTAAAAAATACTAAGAACGTTCCAGTCCAGGGAGTGTAGGTGTAGTTCTAGATAAGTGTGTGTTTGTCGTGTGTGTGTGTGTGTGTGTGTGTGTGTGTGTGTGTGTGTGTGTGTGTGTGTGTGTGTGTGTGTGTGTGTGTGTGCCACATTTACAGCTGAACACCACACTCTGGCAACCTTCCATTGTCTCCTGATCTGTGGTTGACCACACGCCTATCATTTCTCCACCATCAGCCAGTTCAGAGTCTGGGTGTGTTTCTCGCTCGCTCTCACACCTTTCTCTCTCTCTCTCTCTCTCTCTCTCTCTCTCTCTCTCTCTCTCTCTCTCTCTCTCACACACACACACACACACACACACACACACACACACACACACACACACACACACACACACAAAGCCACATGCAGCCTGAGAACAAAACCTGAGGAGTGAGCAGCTGCTCTTTGACATGCAGCAAAACTTCAGTAGAGGACGAAGAGGATGAGGTTGTAGATTCCTACACAGAGACAAGATGCTGTTATGTAGTTCCTGTGTATTCGATTTTGTTTTCTGCACCTCCCCAACAATGTAAACGCATTACCTTTTTCAGGGTTTTATGTTCCGTTCCTGACATAAGACGGAAGTTGAATTGGTCTCGACTCTCGTGCTAAATAGCCGAATAATCTGCAGGATGGATCTAATTTCAGCTCATCTCACCTCTATACAAAAAGAATCAATTAGGGACCATCGTCTATACAGCATGGGGGGTGTAGCTCAGTGTTTAAGGCGCTGGGTTACTGATTGGAAGGCAGAGTGGTTCAAGCCCCGACATGGCCAAACTGAGACACTTGGGCCCTTGAGCAAGGCCCTTAACCCTCTGTGCTTCAGGGGCACTGTATCATGTCTGACCCTAGCCTGCAAACAAGCTGGGTTATACGAAAAAAAAAAGAATTTCACTGTGCTGTAACGTATATATAACAAATAAAGGATACTCTATTTATTAGGGATATCGTGGCTGAGCTAAAATTAAATACATAGATAAAAGAATCGATAATAATTATAAGACAACTATATAAACTATGTACAAAATAGGCACTATTTTATATATACTGTATAAGGTACTATATGTACTGTACTATATTATACAATACGATATATTGTATGCATATGTTTTATTGTACGTGTTTCTGTGTGTGTCTATGTTTATAAAAAGTTGGGATAGTGTGATTGTTTTTTTTTTTTTTTTACACATAGCTCACAGAATATCAGCCTCTCTTCCATGCCTGAGCTGGTTCCGTTCCTGTCTCGCCGTGGATTTCTTTGTGACGCTTCAGCTGTTAATCAGAATCTCGGCCGTAACATTCCTCCCACTGACACCAACACATCGGCATTCTTTCATTACCATCAGGCAGGGGGTTTGAACAAATGCGGGAGTGTAGAGTTTCCAAAGGATCCCAGAAACATGAGTGTCATCTCGGTCCTGCCTTATTCTAGAATTTCCCCCCCGCACACACACCTTCTAATATGTATTAATGACCAGATTCTCTGAATGTCCATGATGAAGCTCATCTCCACTTTCATAATCCAAGATGTGAAATAAACACGGCAATGCAAATAAAGACAGACATTCAAATATGAATCATATCCAGGCATTCACACACTCGTTTACGTGAAAACCAACTGTGAAGATGGTGTATTACTAACTATTACACTGCGTACACAATAAACTCATTCAAGCATCATATTAAACCACACTGCAGTAAAAAAAAACAAGCTACATCTGATACCATGCTCCTATTTTATTTTAAAATTGGCTTATTCATGATCTTTTATGCATATCATATTAGCTGCACAATATCCTACAGAGTCCAAATCTATATACGTTACATGGAAAAAAGTTTGTTAGTTATTTCTGAACATCGCGTTCCACATTTAGTCTCCGATTGCTCTTATAATAAGCTCCACTCTTCTGGGAAGATGATCCTCTTGATTTTGTGGCGATTTGTGGAGGTTCATGGAGCCACAAGGTATCGATGTAGGTGAGGTGCAGAAGCCTGGGGGTGCATTCAGTGTTCACATTCATCACATAGATCTGGCTTTGTGCACAGGGACACTGTCATGCTGGAACAGTTTAGGGGCTCCTAGTTCAAGTGAAGAGAAGATTTCATGCTAATGGCAAGAGATACAAATAATTTGAGCACTAACCTGATCCCCTTCTACTATGTTTGATGAAGAATGCATGATTTTCCCTCTGAAAGAAACTTGTCTCAGATTAAGCCTGGACAAAGAAACTTTCTGAAGTATGTGTGAAACTCTCTGAGGAATAAGACCTGACCTTCGTATGTGATTGTGACCAAAAGGTCTGGCCTGGTCACAGTAAGCGCTCTGATTGGTCAGGTCTGTCTCAGTCTAAAGGATTGTAGCAGCTTGCTGTCATTTCTTTTCACTCTTTATCCGTTTTGACAACTAATAAATCCCTGTTCAGTAACTGACACACCAATACTGCAGTCCAGCTTTATATATAGTGTCTGTGAAAAGTCTGGAGACGGAGTGTTTATGGTTTTTCAGAGACACTTGCATGTTCTTGTTGCTTCTATGCAACAAACTCAGCAATGTAACACCTGAAGATTTCCTTTGGCCAAACAAATCTAACAAATGTCCAGAACAAAAAAATACTCTTAACACACTAGCTTTACAAATTCTCAGCATCGGGACAGCGAGTTCTTCCAAACATTCAGCTGAAATACATTGCCGTGTCTCAAAGATGTTCTTCACTTCACCGTTTGCTCTCTAAATGATGCTTACAGAGCTTACAGGCTTATCGTTTTTTTGTATGGTGAAGTCGGTTCCAATGACCCGCAGTCCAGACTGAATTGCATGGTGTTGAAGTATGGAATGGGAACCACGTTGGTTTAGGATTTCTTTCACTTTCCAGAACCTTCTCTGCTCCAAAACAACCCCAAACTATTAAGCTTCCACCTCCATGCTTGACTGTGGGGGTAAAGCAGTCTGATCACATCTTTTCTCCTGCTCTATGTCTTACACAAATTCTTCTGTTAGAGACTTTGTACACAAAACTGTCCAATTCTTGTGTGTTTGTGCATAGAAACAAAAGATCATGCACGTGTTTTAAAAAACATTTAAAACTTGGTGTTTGCACACTTTTGACAGATGCCGTACGTCAGCATGCTTGACATGCGAATTGGAAAAATACAGGAACGCCTCTGCAATGTACTGTGTTCGCTCTGCTGAAGCGTGTAAAGCTCATAAACGCTGCTCTAACTGCAGTGTTATGCTTTTTGAAAGATTTATGACCAAACTCTTGATGTCACCCATATGAGGATGGGTTCCCCTTTGAGTCTGGATCCTCTCAAGGTTTCTTCCTCATATCATCTAAGGGAGTTTTTCCTTGCCACTGTCGCCACGGCTGCTCATCAGGGACAAACGCACACCATTCACCTTCACTGTTGTTTTCTGTAAAGCTGCTTTGAGACAATGTCTGTTGTGAAAAGCGCTATACAAATAAACTTGACTTGACTTGACTTGACTTCCAGGCGTGCCGGTTGATGATTACCTCCGAGAACACAATGATTAGTAGGTCAGTGGTATAGATTCAACCGGGAATTGTGTGTCTGTATATCAACTGCTCTAACGTCAGAACCTCTGTAACGTCGATTCTAAGCAGAAACGTGTACTGTGTTCACAGCGAGCGAGAGCGGCCATGTAGATTTAGCGTCAGTCAGTCAAATTAGTAATTGAGAAGACAAGCCCAAGCTGAGGGAAGAAGATTGTAGGTAGAAAATTACATGATTACCTTATTCATCTCATTTATCAGTTGGAAATGGAAATACAGCTTATTTATAAATATTTTAATGCTACTTGACTACTTGAACAATAGTGGACAACTGAGAATAAGAATAGTGTTTTTGAACATTCCGTTTCACATATAGTCTTCATTTGCTTTTTATAAAAAGCTCCACTATTCCGGGAAGATGTTCCAGTAGATTTGTGGAGATTTGTGCTCCTTTAACTTCAAGGGTGCGAGTAAAGTCAGCTTTAATGTGACTCAGAAGCACGAGTAGTTTTAAAGAGTGATTTGTTCATTTTCATGAGCGAAGCATCGCAAAAATCACCATAGGTTATGTATAGATAACAGAATTGAGTAGTTTAACCCTAGACTCTTCTAGCCTGAGGCGTTTGCTCTTTTATTATGTGATTCCCATAGACACTATGACGTTACATATACATACTGTATATAAATTATTAGATTTATAGTCACAGTTTGTGTATGTATACATGTTGGGGGATCTACAAAGGAATGAAATGACAAAAATAAAATATTTGTTAATTTTATTGGATGAATGGATGGATGGATGGATGGATGGATGGATGGATGGATGGATGGATGGATGGATGGATAGATAGATAGATAGATAGATAGATAGATAGATAGATAGATAGATAGATAGATAGATAGATAGATAGATAGATAGATAGATAGATAGATAGATAGATAGATAGATACTTTATTCATTCCAATAGGAAATTTACAATTTACATTTTTAAACAATGAGATTTTAAGAACCAAGTCACTAAAATGAACCGATCTTCCCAATACTTCAATCTTAAATAGTGGTGCTAACTGTAGTATCCTGTTGGATGTTTGGATTTGAACCAATCACAGTCCAAAAGCAACGTATGTTTTGTTACTATTGGCTATATCACTTACAGGTTGGGAGTTTTAGGATGAAAAATATTTGATTGAGCTGTTGATCAGGAAAAGGAAACAGAAAATTAGCAAAACATTTAAAAGTAAACACAAGTTCAATCAAAAAAGAAAATTACAAGAAAATAGCCATAAAACCATTGGAAACAAGGAAACTTTGTGGAAACTACAGAAAAGGACACTGGATACGATGTTATATGGTTTAGAGACAGTGGCATTAACTAAAAGACTGGAGGTGGAGCTGGAGGGAGCAGAGCTGAAGATGTTGAGGTTTTCGTTGGGAGTGACGATGATGGAAATTATTAGAAACGAGTTTATTAGAGGGACAGCGCATGTAGGACGTTTTGGAGGCACGATGAGGGAGGCGAGATTGAGATGGTTTGGACGTGTGCAGAGGATGAACATGGGATATATCAGTAGGAGAATGATGAGAATGGAGCCACCAGGAAGGAGTTCAGATAGGAGCTCAGATTCAACTAAAATATTTTATAAACAATTTGTCAAAAGGGAAAAGGGAAACTTCGTATAAACTTAACAAACAAACCTGACCAAAGGTTTCTAAAAAAAAAAAGCACAAAAGCTGCCCAATTCTATAGCAAACTTGAAATAAGAGGACTGTTGTCATTTACTCCTCCTGACCGAATTTACCTGAGCCATCACTATCAAGATCAAAGAAACATGAACAGCATCACCATGGCAACATCAGCAATGGGGACTGGAGCTCACACCCTTTCCCTACCCCTATACACCCAGTCTGAGAAGAGCAGACAACAACACATGATTAATACACAGAAGAGATACTGTTCTGTTTAAAGACACTTCAAACAGTAAGGGCAAAACCATCACCACAAACCTGCTCTTCTACACAGAATGCCAAACTGTATGGCACACAGCTTTCTGCAAACTATAAGAATCAAACATGGAATCTGTAAATGCAGACAACTGTGCAGTTATAAGGATTCAGAAAAAGACACAGAGAACAGGCACCTGACAGTCAACTTCTACCAAAATTGAACTGTAATGGTACAGGGAACTGATGCTGCCCTCACAAAATTTGAACAGACCTTCCACTGCTTGAAGGACATAAACAAAAACAGAGAACAGCATCCTTCCCTCAAACCCAGGACTACACAAGACAGTTGTTCAAGACAGAGAAACTCTCAAAAAAGACTTCAATGAACTTAATCAGATAATGGGAAAGGAACTTTCAGAAATGAAAGAATACATGAAGAGAAAGCTAACAGGCTTCAAAGTTGAGCTACAACAAAGGGACACACAAATAGAGACCCTAACAACACAGATAAGGTGTCTCTCTACCACCGCAAATGCCACAACCTCCCTGCACTTCCCCAACACCTACACAGCTAAACCCCAGCAACAAATCTCTAACATCCACCCACCCATCCATCACAAACTAGCTATAGCCAAAAGGTAGTGGACACACCTGCAACCAACAGCAACATAGAGGCGGAACCTCCTAATAATAGAACAACCACAATCCCAGCTGAGAAACAGACACTGAAGACAGAGGCAGACATTGCCATCCTCATGGACTCAAACAAAAGGTTCCTGCAAGGAAAAAAACTCTTTCCAGGTTGAAAGACAACAAGTTTGGTGCCCAAAAACAGATAAGACCCTCAGAATACTTTCTGAATCAAACTTTGGCATACCCTCAGAACATACACACATGCACCAACAACGTAAGAAGAGGACAAGAGAGAGTCGGGCAGCTGATCTGCAGAGTAGCAGAGAAGGATACAGAGACCTACCTCAAACAAAGGTCATCATATCTACCCTCCAACCCTGCAGAGACATCCACCCAGACACCATTCAGAGAGTCAACGCTTACATCTTCAAAAGGTGTGCACGCCTTCTCAATGTGCATCTGGCTTATCACCCCACCATCACAATAAGAGACCTGTATAACCATGTACACATAAAGAAGGACAAAGTCAAAGTGTTTGCAAAAACACTGAAAGACACAGCATGAGGCACACAAACAACTTTAACACCCCTGAAAACAAAACAGCTGTCAACTCACCAAACTCAGATCCAGACAACCCACAGTTTCATCACAGAGAATAACCACTACTGATTGGACAATACTGGGGACCCCCACTTCACATTAAAGTCAACTCAAAACACCTCATGCAGTGCCAGATCACCACAGACCTCTGCCTCCACTGGCACATAAGCAGAAACCGAAAACTGCACCAGATCATCACCCAAGAAGAAAGACTAGGAAGGGACCTCAACTACCAGCAAACAACCTTCAGACAGCTCAGACAGCTGCTGAACTTCATCAGTGTAAAAACCTCTGTCAGAAAACATAATCATAATATATCAGGATATAAGGATTACCTGATATTTTTGAAAACAAGAACGCAGCCTTTGGAATTAAGAGTTCAAACACGGAATTCCTAAAGAGTGTCAAAGAGATGGACATTGGACATAATTCTACGGGAGACATGGAGCAGGGTGGGCACCACCACCCACTGCCCACCCAAGTACAGAAAAATCAAAGTACCATCACAAAAACTTAACACAGTCCCACAGGGAAAAGACTTAGGAGGACAACTAATCTTGTACAAATCTAAATTGCATCAACACTGTAAAACAAGGCAAATACTATACGTGGCTTAAAATCCACAAGGAACTGCGCTCATCCATAAAATACACATTCCTGTGTGCAATAGGTATCCCAACATTAGGGTCCCCCTACTACAGCGAAACATATTCTTTAAATTAGAGGAGAAGACCAGCCACTTCCAGGCCCAGGGAAATGTGCTCAAAAACAGGAATACAAGCCGATTTCACCAACACACAGGAGAGTAAATATATTAACAGCAAACTAACATATAAATAACACATTCCCTGATCTTTACAGAAATAACCATGAGCATATACTAAATAAGAATGGGAAAAATATTTTGCAGCTATGTCAAAGTCTGGGTCTGTACGTTGTCAACGGTAGGATACGAGGAGGGAGATCCACTTTTTGCTCACCTTTTGTGAATAGTAAAGTCGATTATGATAACAGACAATAGATACTTCATCTCTCAAATCATTTACTGTTAGAGAACTAACCCCACTGTCTGATCATAGTCAAATTACTGTGCATCTCAAAAAGACAGAAAATAACTATCACAAAGCCTAGTAAGCCGTACAACATCAGAAAAACATACAGTTTGACTGAAAACAGTGCAGAAGAATAACAGAAAGCACTTAGCAGTCAAAAATACAAGTGCTGTTAAATAGATTAAAAAAAAAAACCCACCTAGAAATCTAGCTGTAAAAAATATGTTACGCATTTGAAAAAAAATCAGCAAAACAATCAAAATGAAAAACAAAAACTGGAAAATCAGACACCCAAATATGACAAAAAACTGAAAAAAAAATAAAATAATTTTCAAATCAAAATCACAGAGATTTAAATAATGCAAAAATTCGCCTCCTTTACTGTGAAACACCAAAACAATACAAACATACACTCAGAATCAAAAAAGCAAAATACACACAATAACAGCTAACAATAATTGAGAACTCTATCAACACAAAAACGATTTTCAAAAAGTAATTTCCAAAAATTGTTCAATAAAGTACAGACAAACAGAAAGTTTAAATTAAAAAAGAAATTAAATTAAAAATCTTAAACCCCAAAAAGGTTTCTGGACATCTGGACCTGATGGGATACTAAACGAAAATATAAATTAAACAATTAATAAAGTCCAAGTTTTCCATTCTAAAATTATTCAACATGGTTCTGAGCAGTGTTGGGCAATAAAGCGTTACTAGATTCAAATCAATTTATTTAAAAGCAGACAATGTCTGTTGTGAAAAGCGCTATACAAATAAACTTGACTTGACTTGACTTGACTTAAAAAAGTAACGGGTAACGCACCATTTGGTAACGGTAACGGAGTTACTTTAATAAGAGTTTAATAAAGTAACTCCGTTACCGTATGGTGCGTTACCCGTGACTTTTTTAAATAAATTGATTTGGGCTGAAGTGTAGACTACAGTCTAACCTGCTTTTAGCAGTGTCGCATTGTAGGATTGGTGGATAAACCACTGTAAACACGAAGAAGACGCACTGTGGGCGTGTCTCCGTTTATTCAGGTCTGTGCGGCAGTAATGGCGAGTGGAGGCGAGAGCAAGACGAGTTTCTCAAAGTGGAAATACGCTCATTATTTCACTTTAGTTGAGCATAAAGACAAAAACCTTTAAGGCAAATGTAAGCTGTGTCTTTCTGGTTCGAAGCTCGTATCTACTGCGATAAACAGCAACTCCAATCTGTTGAAGCTCCTCCAGGAACTCTATGCTAGAAGCTTCTACATTGTTGATAGTTTTCATACTTCAGCTGTGAAAGGAACATTTTTAAGAACTCAACACAACAGCAGAAGCCACATTAGTTTTTGATTGTGAATATATTATTCAGCTTGTTTTGTTTTTTTATTTCAGAAATCCTTGTGATATATTCAGTTTGTGCTGCTCTGAATAAAATAGTGTTTAAAAATGACTTTGTGTTTAAGTCAGTTTTGTGTTTGTAGACCATAACGCATAAAAGGGCATTAATGGGAACATTAAAGAAGGTTCTAAAAACAAACAAAGAAAAGGAAAAGTTCTAAAAACTAAAAAGTTACTTTTAACATTACTTTTTGGTGTAAGTATTCAACAAAGTAACTAAGTTACTTTTTGAATGAAGTAACGAGTAACTGTAACTAGTTACTATTTTTTAGTAACGAGCACAACACTGTTAGACACTAACACATACACACACATACACAAACTACAACTACCTGGGTTTATAAATTACATCCACAGGAAACTTACTGAGGAATAACACACACAAGGTCTTCTATGCCAAAAAACGTCAATGTCCTATAGAGATCGAAATGAGAATTTGGCTGAAATTATTAGAATCAACAATTGAGAAATCACAAATCCGAATCAAAAATTCACCAAATGGAAAAAACATCCAATTGAGACCCTGCATGGTAAAATCTGTAAAAAAAAATATATTACACGTGCACCCGCACAACAAATTACGCATGCAGGGAAGAATTAGGCAAATATCCACTAATCATAAAGATACAAAAAAAGGCCAATCGAATGTTTGGAAACATCTCAAACTTAGTGATGCTCACTCATATCACACTATAGCCCTGAAATACCACGAGATAAGCGAAGAAATCAATCCTTTCTCTCAGCTGATCCAGAGCTCCAGTCCTGATGGTTCACTAATTAAAAAAATCACATTCAAACAAATTACAGCTCATGTCTATCAAAATTGCATCACTCATTGGCAAACTCAAACAAAACAACAAAGTAAAATGCAATAATATTTGGCCCTAAACAGATAATTCAGTATGGCAGACTATCACTTTCAGATAAAAAACAGATACAGACTCAAGCGCACACAAGCTAAATCTAGAGACGGGCAGACACAGAAAAACATGGCTGCCACAGGACGATGAATTGTGTCCACACTGTGATCTAAACCAGATCAAGACAGAACTGCACTTGCTAACAGAATGCACCTAATACACAGATATACAGACAGAGTTTTATGGAAAAATCAAGTGCATCCTCCACACATTTGAAGCTCCAACAAACAATGAGAAACTGCCACATCTGTTAGGGGAACACAAGGACTTCTGTGTTCAAACCCTCAATCTGCCCTGACATATAGTTGAACTTATATCACTTTATTATGTTACTTCAATGTACATTTTGTTAGTTTTTCCTTGACTTACTTTCTCTTTCTGTTTTTCTATTTTATTTTATTATTATTATTTTTTTTTATATTTGTATGGAAATTTCTTTGGCAATACAAATGTAAAATTTTTTCACGTCAATAACGCACACATTTGAAATTGAATTGAAAATTGTTTAGTGACGTGTGATGAGGTCATGTGACGTGCATTAGCTGATGGGTAATGCAGGCTGGTGCTAAATTCTGCCTCGACAACTAACCTAAATTGTTCAAAGGCATTCCTGTATCTCTTTCTTTCTCCAACACTTTCCATCAAAAGCAATGCACTCCGAAATGCCCAGAGGGAGAAAACAATTGTGTGTGGGTCCTTTTTAGGAAACTCCAAAAAGAGGAGGAGTAAAGACTCTCTTCTTCTCAAAACGAATGATTAAAAAATCCTTCTAACTGTTAACAATTGAAGTTAATGAAGGAGCACACCGATTTTGTTTTTCCTGCATAGTGTAGTCAAGGTGGAAAAGTTCATTGTAAACAGTGTTCGGATAAAATAGCATTTTGCAGATAAGTGACATAATTTCCAAATGGTTATTTCCAGTGTTGGGGTTTATTTTACAGAGTAAGGAATGCAAATCAAGGATGCACTCTTCCTGGAAAGTGGAGAAAAAATATTTATTTTCAAGAATACAAGAGCAATCGGTGATTGTATAACTTCCCCCTCACCCAGGCTCAGTTCAGCATGTCTTGACACGTACCTCCAGGCTCATTTAACCTGCCTGAGTGGGCCTCCATTTCCTGGCTATTTATAGCGTGCTTAGAGTCTGAGTCGCAGACTGATGGCTTTGCTCTCCTCTTGGGCTGATAGTGTGAGAGCCTCTAACTAATCTTTACTAATCAGACCACGCTAATAAACCATCAACAATGTTTCCTACAGTGTTTTTCGTGATTCAGTTGATCGGTCTGATCTGGCTGTGAATCAGTACGGGGACGTAGTTGTTGCTTTGCATGCTTTTTTTGGTTTCGGAGTCTACTTCATTTCCATTTAAGGTGATCTGATTCACTTTGTTTGTTCGTCTGCCATATTGTTTTACGGGGATCTTTTTCAGGTTAGACAGGTATTGTGGAGCAGCTGACGGTAATAAAGTTATTCACCGTCTGTAATCTTAGTTCCCACCAGCACCAATGATGGGACTAAAGAATCTGCTGGTAAACCAGAGTAGAGTGAGTCAGCGTTTGCTCAGCACACATGAACTCATTAGTTCGAATGAACGAGTGTGTGTGTTTTGTGTGTCACAGGGTGCCAGTGGCTCTACTTAGCCTGCTTTCCTGCTCTCCCACCCTTGTTCCTTGACTCTCACACCTGCATGGAGACATGCAACAGCTCGTTCGTTAGACTCCCAGGGTCACACCTTGAGTGAAGCTTAGACCTGACCATTGATTATTCGACTGTTCACACGTCTAGTTACAACCCGCCCTTCTACATCAGGAAGTTGGTCTGGCTGTTAGCACATCTCCTGTGGAAACTTCCCCCAACACACACACACACACACACACACACACACACACACACACACACACACACACACACACACACACACACACACACACACACACACAGACAGACAAACAAACACACACAGCTCTTCCTGCCTGTTTACACATGTGCTCAAACACCTAAAGGGAGTCAGTAATAGCAGCAATATCCTCCCATGTGAAGGGAAGGATGTGGAAAAGCAATATAATGCTAACACTCACAATAGTACGATCGCAAACACTAGTCAATATTAACCCTTTCTTCCTTTCGAAAGGGAAAAAAACAGCAGTTCTGGTTGGTGTTTCTGTTCCTCGCTTCTCTTTTGGGTTTCTTTTTTTAGATCTGAATGCAGCATTTGCGAGCGACTCTGTTATTCTCTTCAGTTTCATGAAATACGACGTGAAAAATATAAGGCAGAGGAACATTTTTGAATATAAACACGATGAAAATGAAAAGGATTCCAGAATGTTCTGAAATTGTTCCGGATGTATCCTAATGTGAATGTAATGTTGGACTTGAGTCGGGCTTGGCTTATGTTAGGGCTACACGTTTCTTCATACTCGGGGCATAGGGAATACAAAGCTGCTTACACATACTGATGTCTTGACTCACTCACTCACACTCACACTCACTTTCCATCCAGTTACGTTTTATTCACTGTCATGCTTTCTCTCTCTTACACACACACACACACACACACACACACACACACACACGCACACACACAGTTATACCTCCAGATCCATCCAGAATGCCTTTGATAAGGATTTTAAAGCTGCGTCAAAGTCGTGGCGATGTGAATCCAGACACGTCGGTCAAAGATCACAACGTGAAGCCGTTAAAAACGAGAACAAGCACCAAAATGGCTGATTATCTATCAAGAGCATTATTCCAGGCTGATTGGGCCTCGAGTGTCCCTCGGGTGCTGATAGCTCCGATGAAGAAACCGTCCTGCACACAGAGTTAGCAAGGTCACAAATTTCCGAACATGTTTTTCATGTTATATCTATTCCCACCAAACACAGGCCTTCAGAGTAGGAGTGTAACAGTACACATATCCGTACCGGACCATTACAGTACAGAGCTTTCATTTTGGTGCACATGTTCCAATATAAGTTACCTCACAAACACAAAGTTTTTATCAGTTGCTTTGGAACGTTTCGCAGATCAGAACTGAAATTCCCAAAACTACTTGTTCAGCCTCCTCTTCATGTAGTCAACTCTGTATATCATCTGTACAGTTCTCGTTGATCAAATTGCGAATGCTTTGTACATTCATTTAACCGATTGTGTACAACAGTTTGCTGTTTCCTACATTGTTTATGTTCAAATTGATTTAAATATATTAGACTAGTTTTACCTGAACAATTTTAACTCCTAGAGAATAACTAAAGAATCTCGGCATCAGTTCATTGCATTAGTCATTGAATGCAAAATGGTTGAACCAGTTGTCATCATCTGTGAAGCTTAAATTTCTATTGACGTTTTTTTGTAAATGTATCTTGAATTTTACTAATGAAGTTCAACCAATGATCAACTAGTTCTCTAAAACAGGTCAATGGTGAATCTCGTGAACTTTTAATTGGTGACTGACAGCTAAACACAGAGTTACAATTTCTGAAAATGGATAAACAACCAAAGAAACAAACGAACACTAATACAGTACAGTAAAAGTGTGAATCCTGTTCGGTCTCTTGCGATCAATATAAATCAAATATTTAATCAAATAAATAAAGTTAGTTTCTTTTCGGCTTCTCCCGTTAGGGGTCGCCACAGCGGATCCTCCGCACGTTTGATTTGGCACATGTTTTACGCTGGATGCCCTTCCTAACGCAACCCTCCCCAATTTATCCGGGCTTGGGACCGGCACTAAGAGTGGCTGGGGATGGTTCCCTGACCGGGAATCGAACCCGGGTCGCAGCGGTGGGAGCGCTGCATCTTAACCACTAGACCACCAGGGGACCTAATCAAATAAATAAAGTTGTGCTGCTGAAATTCATAGATGACAAACAGAAGAAATTCGGCTTCCTGTATTTTCAATCATTGGAATCCAAACCGTAGTTTATATCAGGAAATACAGAAAATGTGCGCCATCATACTGACAACATGAATAAACATTTTAATGATCTTGTTTGTAAACAATGACAAAAGGACTCGTGATTCAGATGGGATTGAGATACAAATACTTACTTTTGACGGATGAACTAAGTATTGTTTTTTTTTTTAGAAAAGTACAGGGTTTTGCAAGAAATCCAATATGTTGTGCTGTTTGTACAAATTGGTTTTAAAATGCACATACTGGTTTGCAAATATCAAGGACGATTAGAGAAATTCTCCAAAGCAACTGAGAAAAACTGTAAGTGGCAGAAAGCAAGTTTGTTTAGTCTCGGCCTTGTACATACACACACTGGACGATACGATTCGTAGTGTGTTGTAAAACTTAGATTTTAAAGTATGCTGAAATGAGTAGAACAGTTAAATAGATCGATTACTCAATTTAATCAAAATATGCTGAAATGAGTAGAACAGTTAAATAGATCGATTACTCAATTTAATCAAAATAATACAAAGTCTATTGCAATAATTAGATTTATTCTATTCTATTTTGGGATATTTTATTTGTTATAAATTGTTATAAAATATTATTTTATATATTATTTAACCAGTTTTATTTAAAAATAGTTTTAAATATATTAACTGTTGCTGTTTACAAATTTTTATAATAAAAAAATTGCATTAATAAAAATTACAAGCAATTTTATATTTTGTATTTCTTCCCCCAACTGGAAGAAATGTAACCGAACAGTGACTTAAAAATCAAGGTATATACCGAATCGTTAATTTTGTGTACTGTTACACCAATAGTTCATAGTGATAATTTTCTGAACAAATTGTCCGTATAAAAACTTTAATAACTTGAGAGGATAACTAGAATATTGTGTTGGGAAACAATGGTTGGTTTTTGTTGGTGTTGTAGGTCCAGGATGAACCCTTATTGTTAAGGAGGAATAACGGAAAGCACAGCGCTGCAGGATGACATACTGTATAAGGAACCTTCAGCAGATTTGCACTTTGTCATGAAACTTGCTGTGAAAATTGAGAAATGACATTTAAAGTGGCCCTGCGCTCAGGATTTCCCCTTACACTCTGGGAAATTCCGAGTGCCATGTTGCAAAAGTCAAATGATTTATTTTCCTCTAAGCAAAAAAAACTAAAGAAAAAAAAATGAATAAAACCTGAGCCATGTTATCTACATTCCATTTTTAAAATAGATCAAATAAGCGAAGAACCATCTCTCACCCAGGTGTGGTCCTTCCGCAAAACCTTTACCACAATGTTTCTCATTTATGACCTCAGCCTTTTCAGGGCTGACTTCCTGTTCACTGATGATCACAACCCTTTACATTATGTCATATATGATCAGGTGTATTTCTATCAAAGCACTTCCACTGTAAGGGCTCAATGACTTGACTTTTACACCAGGATCCGATTCTGCCAATATATATATATATATATATATATATATATATATATATATATATATATATATATATATATATATATATATATATATATATATTGGTTACAGAAATTTTTATATACGTAGCAGATTTATATGTTAAAAAAGTATTATATTTAAGTATATAATACTTAAATATATAATATAAGTAACTTTTGGGTGTTTTTGTAAAAAAACTGTTTTTATTTTAACCGTTTGTGCTTCTGCTTAAAAAAAATCATTACGTTGGAAACAAACTAAATCTCAGCTGGGTATTGAGATCAACCGATACTCACAGCAGCGGTTTCAGAATCGAAATCAGTATTATATCAGACAGACAGACAGACAGACAGACAGACAGACAGACAGACAGATAGATAGATAGATAGAAAAAAGACAGACAGACAGATAGATAGAAAAAAAGACAGAGACAGACAGAGACAGACAGATAGATAGATAGATAGATAGATAGATAGATAGATAGATAGATAGATAGATAGATAGATAGATAGACAGACAGACAGACAGACAGACAGACAGACAGACAGACAGACAGACAGACAGATAGATAGATAGAAAAAAAGACAGACAGACAGACAGACAGGCAGACAGACAGACAGATAGATAGAAAAAAGACAGACAGATAGATAGATAGATAGATAGATAGATAGATAGATAGATAGATAGATAGATAGATAGATAGATAAAAAGACATACAGACAGATAGATAGATAGATAGATAGATAGATAGATAGATAGATAGATAGATAGATAGATAGATAGATAGATAGATAGATAGATAGATAGAAAAAAGACAGACAGATAGATAGAAAAAAAGACAGAGACAGACAGACAGAAAAAAAGACAGAGACAGACAGACAGACAGACAGATAGATAGATAGAAAAAAAGACAGACAGACAGAAAGATAGATATATAGATAGATATATAGATAGATTGATAGATAGATAGATAGATAGATAGATAGATAGATAGATAGATAGATAGATAGATAGATAGATAGATAGATAGATAGATAGATAGATAAAAAGACAGACAGACATACAGACAGACAGATAGATAAAAAAGACAGACAGACAGACAGATAGATAGATAGATAGATAGATAGATAGATAGATAGATAGATAGATAGATAGATAGATAGATAAAAGACAGACAGACAGACAGGTAGGTAGATAGATAGTACACATTAGCCCCTGACAGATTTAGCAATTTAGTGCAGTGATTGTTCAGTTATTTCAATAGAAATATTGCTCATTGTTGTTATATTGCACATAGTAGAGGAAATAAAGGAAGTGTAAACAGTAAAAAGTCTGTTATACACTGGGGTTATTGGAGGTTGTTTAGAATCTTAATGGCTACCGAGAAAAGCCTGTTTTGCATATCCACATTGTTACATCCGGGCCCTTGATCGAGCGCCCATAACGCGCTCAGCTCCACAAACCCCACACTCTGAGTCCTTCATGGAGGACGAGCATTCGATAGTGGCTTTTCACTACTTCTTCTTCTCATCTTCATTCAGACCCTGATCATCACAGGTTGTGTTTTTCTTTAGAAGTGACGCAACAAACCCTCCTCCTTCTTCTCCTCCTCCGCGCATGCGTCACAGCGTCTCTGCTTGGTGATTGGTCAGGCGCTGTTGCCGTCGCCTCTGAGCTGTGGGTGGGGCTACTGACGGGTATATAAATAAACCCCCGCGGATCATTTTCACTTCACCACTGTGATCGCTGAGCGGCTTCCGGGAGCTCGGTGTTGTGACGTCACAAAAGGTCGTGGTGAGGGGGAAAATAAAGCAGCAAGCAAAACAACAATAAAAATAAAAAGAAACAAACAAAAAGACCTTTTCCTGGATAAATACATGCCCAGCTCAGGCCATAAAAAAAGAAGGAGAAGGAAAAAAAGAGACCCTCACCGGAAGAGTGGAGATCACGCACCGGAGTTAGGACGTGGACGTGAAGCACGCGAGGCTGCGTGGTGTTCGGTTTCTCAATGCATCCCCTCTGCGCACGCGGCAACATGAAGCACGAGATCAGCGCCGCCGTCGGGTTCCTGTCCCGGTTCCTGCGCGTGAAGGGACTGGTAAACGACCGACAACTTCAGACCTTCAGCCAGATCCTCCAGGACATGATGGCAGGTGAGAGAGAGGGAAGACGGGTGAAGATCATCAGTATTTTTACCCCCACCCCCAAAAAAAAACCAACAAAAAACGTGCCCCCTCTCCACCGACAATATTTAATAATGAGCAATTAATAATTAATTGCGGGCGCGAGCGTGTTTTGTTTGCGTGACACAGACCGCGTCTTTGTGTTCACGCGCAGCCACATAGACGGAAACCAGCCGATACACACACTCTTACACACACTCTATAAACCCTCAAATGTAACGTTTGAAGATATCCATTAAAAGGTTGTAGATTTGGATTCTGGAGAATTCCATAAAAAAAATTCAGAGAATGACGTAATGCCCCCAAAACAAACAAACCAAAAAAAAAAAGTGTCCTTATATTTTAATCGTTTTTCCACCCTATGATTAATAACAATCTTTTTTATAAATAGATACAAACGTGTGTGTGTGTTTAATTACATATAAACACATCCACATTATGTATTTACTGTAAATATGTAAATAAGGGAAATGGTTCTCATATTAAATGAAAAACCTTCGTCTATTATTCCTATTTTTGGTCCTGTTTTTTTAGGATTTGAAATAGATTTTTGGACTGAGAGCTTGTAATGGTTGTTTTTTTAGATTTCGATGCATTTTGTTTTGAGTCGTGGTGTTAAAATCCAGTAATGTTACAGATCCTGGAGTATTGGTTTGAATATGAGATTGTGTGTATATATATTTATTTATATTGATGGTAGGATTGTTTGAGATGATTGGTTTTCTGAAGCCCCAGGCAGCTGCAGTGCTGTTTGTAAACAGCTGTTCTTGTCGTTCGGAGACAAAATGGCTGCAGCTGGAGAAGGAGAAGGACTCACCAGCTTTACTCGAGAAGGGGAGGGGGTGTGTTTATTTTTACTTCTTCTCGTAGTCGGTTTCGGCCTCGAATATCTAACATGCTAAGCTTGGGGGGGACGTGGACTTCAATTCAGGGTGTTCATGTTATCCAAATAACTATTTATCATAATTAACCCCTTGTAAACAAAGTCTTAGAACTAGTTTGGTTTGGTATAAAATGGACGCCGTTCTGATGGCGCACAGCAGTGTTGTGCGCCCCCCCCCCCGGAGAAGGTCCTCAGGTAGGCTGCCTGTTTTATTTTGGCCGTCTGGAACGTCCTGTAATCTTCTGTCCTCTTCCTGAAACCTGAAACCTTCCCAGATAAGAGAGTTAAAGGAGCAGGAGGAATGGCGACACTGGTCGATCATGATAATACAAGCACTCTGCTTTTCGTAGGTTTGTGGTTTAACCCTGTGAAGGAACACGAACCTGCCACGTAGCGAGTGAAAGCCGGGTCGAGGCGACGACGCGACCCCTTCGGGTTACCGTGTAAGGTGTTCTTTAAGCCTGGATGCCTTCTCTTTAAGGCCACAGCTCCTCCCCTGCAGCTGCTCTGCCAGGGCTTGAACCTTTTGGCTCTTGTTGTTCAGCTCCATCAATTGAGGACTTTGTGACGCACAGAACGGATTGTGTAATCAAATGGCCGTGTCACGTAGCCCCTGGGAGACGCTCGCTTTATGGCCATTTATCAGTTTTCCAGCGGTGCTTTTCCCACCATAAATCCAAACCTCAGCAGACTTTGTCCTTTAAATTCACTGTAAACACAATGCAGACCCAAATAAGCTGTAAAAGCATCTGGTACGGATTTTAGGTTACATGCACACGATGGCTCACAAAAATAACTCTCGATAAATGAAGAAAAACGGAGGTGGAAGCTTCTTTTATTTTAAAGATTTGTGCCATGAATCTGTTAAATTGTACAGCATTAGCTGCGTCTATTCAGGTTGTATTTTTTCCTAATAAAGGCAGGGATGTCTGTCTGTCTGTCTGTAAAAAGAGTACAAAGACATTAATATTGTATTGTCTTAATTACCACTTGTTCTTGTTTGTGTTGAACTTGTTACACATTTTATACTTTTTTGTTCACAATCGAGAAGCTTCATCACTCGTTTTATGATTTAATCATCGCAAATAATTATTAGTAGAAGTCGACTATTTCATCGGCTTTGCCAATTAGCCAGCACCCATATTTATACTATTGGGTCTCTGCAAAATGCATACGGTTTTCAGCCTGCTGTCTTTGGCCTTTAGAGGCGAATCACAGATACTGCTTTTTTTTTTTTTTTTTTTTTTACATGCGTGTTGCACGGAAAGCATATACTTAATATATTCATATTTATTTTTATAACCTAGTATTTTTTTTTTCTTTCTATTTTGTATGTTTGTAAATAAGTACTATTTTACATGGAGTGTTCGCTTTGTTTTTCTTTTATACTGTGTCCGTTTTAATCGGTTGATTATTTGGTTGTCGTCAAGTACAATCCAACTCGGCTATCAGTATCGGTAAAATCCACTATTGGTTGACCGCTGAGCGATTGCTCAAAATTACAATTGCATTTAATAACATAAGTATTACTGGAATTTCCCAAACGATCTGAACAGCCAAAATAACACTAAGACTATTTAATTTCATTTATTCACAATATAGTTGATTGGTAAAAATCAATACCGATAGTTTTTCCGGGTCGCGTTAGAGTACGAGAGCGGCATCTATAGGTGAATCACTGACACTACGTGCTGTTTCTTTTGACCTTTTGACACATGAGACTTATTTTCCACAATATTTATTAATATAATTAATGGATTTATATTTATTTAATTTTGCACAGTTTTATGATTCTCTTCTTTTTTTTGTTTTTGTGTGTAAACTTCAGTGCCATTGTACATGGATTGTTTGGGTTTTTATCCAGTATCCATTTTAAAAACTATTGGTTGATTGATCAGTTATCAGCAAGTACGATTCAGCCTAGCGATCGGTATCGGTCGACCTCTATCATGCAGTGTTTGCTGTGTTTGAGTGTAATAATTTTCAGCATGATGTAATGCCGATATACTTGACGTGTACAAATAGTAATCCGTAACTACAAATTTTTATTTTTTTTTCCCCTCCCCAGAGCAATACAAGCACCACTGGTTTCCTGATCGGCCGTGTAAGGGCTCGGGATATCGCTGCATCCGCATTAACCACAAGATGGACCCCCTGGTGGGGCAGGCAGGCCTGCGCATCGGCCTCAGCACACAGCAGCTCTACTTGCTGCTGCCGAGCGAGCTCACTCTTTGGGTCGACCCGTTCGAAGTGTCGTACCGCATCGGCGAGGACGGCTCCATCTGCGTCCTTTATGAGTCCCAGCCCGTCCCTATCGCTAACACTGGCATCAACTCCTCCTCCACTGGAACCAGCAGCTCCGTCTCGTCCATGCTGGATAGTCACATCAGCTGCAAGGAAGAACTGCTGGTGATGGGCCGAACCAGCCCAGCTAAGCCCTACATGATGACCGTATCCAGTTAAAGGACACGCCATTAATCACGGGTTTTATTTTTTTTAATAATGCAAAAAAAAAGGGAAAAAATCATGAAAGAGGAGGAAAAAAAGCAGAGGATGTAAAAAATCAGGTGATGGAAACTTCGTAGGTTGAATTGTGCTCGGTTGTGTGTTTGTGTTTTTTGTTTTGTTTTGTTTTTCTCTCTAAACAACCAGAGGTTCAGACCCTGGGGCAGCTATGAAGACGTGAAAATTGCCCCTTTTCCTGGAATAGACCGGTCCGTGTGGCTGGACTTGGGGCTTTTGTTCACGTCTAACAATGGTGACTTTGCACTTTTGCGCTCTTTGTTACTTTACGCTCCACCACCACCACCGAGATCATTGTGAACCAAAAAAGGGTTGCTCTGAAGCCCGGGGTCAGTAGCTGTACTGGTGCTGAGGGGCCGCCTCCAAGAGCCCAGTTTATATCATTTGTTTAGCGCTCAATGAGGCACCGTTCAAATCTCATCCCAGCCCCTGGGTTGCTGCATTTTTGCCAACTTTTGACCTCAACTCCTCCCGGGCTTCTGACCAACCCAAAATTTTAACCACAAAAAATAACTCAACCCCCATTTTTCTTTCCGTATTTT
This sequence comes from Silurus aristotelis, assembly GCF_946808225.1. Taxonomy (NCBI): domain Eukaryota; kingdom Metazoa; phylum Chordata; class Actinopteri; order Siluriformes; family Siluridae; genus Silurus; species Silurus aristotelis. The sequence goes on from NC_139580.1 coordinate 28,419,955, forward strand.
TCTGGATCCGTTTTAACTCTCACCGTGGCCCAAACATTTCGGTTCCTGTACCGAATTTGGAGCTGCACTACATCATCTAAAGATCCTGTCGTGCCAACCGAAAGATGCCGTAGTCTCGTGTGTGCATGTGAACGAATGCCCGCCCTTATATTTTGATCCCTCGAAAGAGAGCATTCGAAAGGGGAGGAGAGGGGAGGGGGATTGACGGGACAAAAAAGTGATGAACTAATGTAGCGTTTTTTTTTTTTTTTTTTTTTTTAAACATTATTTTATCCAGAGGTGGTTTTAACTTCCACTTGTTTTAAAACGAGACCAAGTTCGAGAGTAGCTCTATGAGCAGGGAGAGTGAAGACCATCCCTATCATGCACTTTGTGTGTGTTGGAGAGAGAGAGAGAGAGAGAGACTGTGTGTTTTGAGGATAAGATCACATCATGCGTTTTGGGTTTTATGCTTGAACTGCTCAGAACAGGCTAGACAAGTCTATTAATGAGTCTGAGAAGCTGGAGGAGCAGGTGAGGTGTTTCTCCTCCATTTTCTTCTCTCTTTCTCTGTCTGTATTTGTGTGTGCCAAATCCCTGCCCACGACAGACTGGCAGACAAGAGTCCTGGGCCTGCTGGCACACAAAGAGCTGGAGTGTACTCTTACCATGCATTAGCCTCCTTCCTTGAGATTGAGTGTGTGCGTGCTGGGCTGGGATGGGATTGGGGGGGTCAGACACCACACCAGGGCAGCTAAAATCCCTCCCCCAAAAGCCACCCGCCTCAATCACCACCCACACACACACCAAGTGCACTCCAGACTCACTGAGTCAGAGAGTGAGAACCGGATTTCTGGTTCTCCTGATGAGCATCAGTGTAAGAATTGATGTGTTCGGGGGGGGGGATTCAGGCACAAAGCAAGGATATTGATGCCCCATTCGATTTCTCTCTTTCACGTTAGTCCATCTTTCACGTCCCAAACAGCAGCACACCGGTTCAGGCGCCGATTCCTTTCCAAACCCGGTTGACGCAATTATAAACCGCAGGGTAGAAGCACGAGCACGCAATCGGACCACGCAATCGCACGCCGTTCTCCGGACCTTCATACGCTCCGTCTCACGTTCCAGACAGCCAGCCCTCGCCCCATTGTTTATCAGTAACATCACGAGCAGTTCACCATTCGATTGAAATTTTTTTTTTGTAAGAACCTACGGTTTATCCCACACCGAGCCTCCGGGTTCCGCATCGAGGCTTTGGTCCTGTCGTCTGTTTTAGCGGAAAAAGAGCACATCAAATGCACTATGATCGACGTTGAAGTTACGTGACAGAGGCATTAAAAAAAAAAAGTCTCTCCACGGAATGAATGTATCGCCCAAACTCAGGCCTCCGACATTCAGCAGGACGTACGTGCGCACGCATGCGCGTGACCAGACGGAAGGGAATTTTTTTTTTTTGAGTTTTGTTTGGCAATCATTTCGACAAGTAGAATTATTGTCACTTTCACGCGCAGGCCGTTTCTTCTTTCTTTTTTTTGCGGTAACTGTATTAGTAAGAGCATATCGTAGAGGGGAAAAAAAAAATGCGACGTTAGGCAACGGAAAGTGCCAATAATTGATCTGTGCTGTTTTAATGTGTTCCTTTTGTATTTCATATCCAAAGGCGGATTGCTCTTTCATAAATGAAGCCATTTGTGTCTGGAGTGTTGGCGAGGACCAAAGTTGTTTTTGGTACATAAATGTTTCCATGCTCTGTGCCAATAGATTTTATCCTTTGTTTTCTTTTAGTTTTTTTCGCTTTCATTTTTTTTTCTCCTTTTTTTATTTTTATTTTTATCGAATATACCCAGGAAAAAAAAACCCCAAGATCTGAAAAGTGACCTGTCATGACCTGCAGTCCATCTTTTTATTGTGTATTTCTTAATTTTTTTCTTTTACTTGTTCTTGGGTATGTTTTAATGAACTGCTGTAAATTTGTACAGTTCATGTAAATTGATTGTGAGGACGTTGTATAGATTTCTATATTTTGAAAGAAAAGGGTTTTTTCCCCCCCACCTCTCTGTAATAAAAGATTTCCTATCTTGGCACAGGGTCTCTGAACGCCTGCTTTTTCTTCTCCTTCTCCTCCTTGTATTGTGTTTTGGTTTCAGAACAGAATAGGATGGCAGGGTGGCTGGTTAAATGGAGAAAACCGCTTCATTCTTCTCAGGGGCAGCGTTCAGGAAATAGCAGACGGTGGACGTGGGGGGGACAAAAAAAAACACCATATCGGCCGGACGTGGGCCGCGCTGCAGCTGTTCTGTCCTGCCAAATAGGGACTGGGCGTAGACGCGCGCGCACACACACACACCATGTAGCTCAGCCACCTGGTCCTGAGCATAATGCATTATTATTATTATTATAGTATTACCTCGTTCTATAGTGTATATGGGTGTGGCTACTCAATTCGTACGCAAACACAATTTGTACTGCGCAAATGCTTACCTTCTAAAGTATTTTGAAATAATTTAGCAGTTTTTTATAATCCTGTTGAGATACTGAGAGTGAGAGAGAGAGCGTGACAGATATAATGGATTAATATATTTCATTAAATTGAGAAATTGATTAATCTCCACCAATTCAATTTTAAATAAATAAACAGCATCTCTGACATCAATAAATAGATCAAGACTCCATAATCGATGTTTCAGTGTGCAGTTCTAATAAATGGAAAAAGTTTTTATTTTTTATTTTTTACATTTTCTAGTTAATTTTCTAGAGATATTTTCTACCAAACTGTTTTACTTCTTTTAGCATACAAATGTCTGCCTATAAGAAAGGCACAGGATTGTTAGTTATTTATTCTATATACATATTCTTTAATGAATTCATTGTTTTCCTCTTTCATTTGCACAAATATTCTTGAATCTATACATAAAACACAAACGTATCGATATCGCTGGACTGGGAGTGGCATTGATTTCAGAACAAGTCGTGTTCCCCGGGATGGCTCGAGTAACCACATTGGGTGTGTATGAAATTATAATTACAAATCTAAATTTTAATGTCTTATATTATTCCTTTTAGGTTTATTCCTAAAAAAAAAAAATAAGCCAGTGGTGAGAGAAAAACTCTTGAGATTGTCCCTGAGAAGAAGAACCTTGAGAGGAACCAGACTCAAAAGGAAACCGGTTGATGAACCGAATGTTCATTACAGTTCCATCATTGCTGAGGTTACCAAATGTTCACTGATGGACGCTTGTTCTTGGCAGCTCTAAGTTATTGCAGCAAATCTTTAATATTATTTATGAACCAAATTCTTCATGGATCTTCTGAATCGGGGTAAGAACTGAAGATAACTCCATTCATAGGTAGGGCAGAAGGGAAGAGGATCACAGCTCGACATTTACACAGCGAAAACAATGGCAGGCCAAAGCTCTATATCAGGATTTTATTTTTATCTTCTCTCTCCACCGCTCTGTGTATCAGTCAGACGGTGTTATGGAGGAAAGTCGACGTCTTCTCAGTGCGTTGGTTTGTGGCATAGCAAAGCGCTGACTCCTGTGAAAAGTAACTTACCACCACTTTGTTTTCGTTTCTTCTGGTTTCTAAAGTTCCCTAAGAGCGACCAAAAACATCTCACTCGAGTGCAAGGAGTACAAAGGCAGAAGGACGGAGCACGGCAGAAGAAAACGTGACGAAATCGAGAGATGAGTCATTTCCTGCCGAATCGAGCAACTGTTCCTGACCGTCTGCATGGAGAACACTACGGGAGAACATGTACATGGCCAAGAACAGACTGATGAGTTAAAAGCAAGTATGAAATAAAAGTGTAGTCTTAAATGCACAGAAGCCTGGACTTATGCTCACCTGTTCCATTCTATGTTGATAAATCTATCATTCTGATTTCTAAAAGTAAGGGAATACAGATTGCTTGGTCTTTGTTTTTCTTGGTCAGTAACGAGTGAAAGCCCAGCGTGACCTGCCCGTGTTTTTCTAGAGAACCTCTGGAAATGTGTCTGTGTAGTTTTCTTTAGCTTCCTGTAGCCATGTGCAAAACCAAAAGTTTTCTCCTTCTTGTTCGGAAAAGACAGAGCGTCTCTTGTGCACACTTCGGTGTGTGTGTGTGTGTTTAACTAAAAGAATGCTCTGGTGAGAAGAAGCTCACCTGCTTCAGATCTGCGCCACACCTTTGCTCGAGGGCACGGTGCAGCCGACTCATCTCTTTCAGCTTTCCTCAGCTGCTTCTCACCTGATCCACAGAGAGGAAAAGCCAGTAAAGCCTGTCACAGCTCCTTGAAATGTTACATCTTCGAGGTGCAGAGAGAAAAAGGAAAACTTGGGGAATTAGCATGAATTTCAGAGCGTTTAATGAGATGTAAGATGCTAGCTTCGGTAGCTGTGTGAAGAAGGTAGCTCTGGCGTGTAGTCACCGGGATTCTGGAATCTGATTGGTTGGAAGGTGTGCAGTGTTTTTACCAAGGAAACATATTGATTATTTTTTTCCCGAAGCATTTGTTTTGCATGATTGTGCTTATTTATAGTTGCTCTTTGACCATGTCTCCTAGATGAAGCCGGGTTTTCTTTGAGCCAAGTTTCTTCCTCCTTATATCGTCTCGGGGGTTTCCCCTCGCTAGTATATATATATATATATATATATATATATATATATATATATATATATATATATATATATATATATACAGTGGGTACGGAAAGTATTCAGACCCCCTTAAATTTTTCACTCTTTTTTATTTTGCAGCCATTTGCTAAAATCATTTAAGTTCATTTCTTTTCCTCATGAATGTACACACAGCTCCCCATACTGACAGAAAAACACAGAATTGTTGACCTTTTTGCAGATTTATTAAAAAAGAAAAACTGAAATATCACATGGTCCTAAGTATTCAGACCCTTTGCTGTGACACTCAAATATTTAACTCAGGTGCTCTCCATTTCTTCTGATCATCCTTGAGATGGTTCTACACCTTCATTTGAGTCCAGAAATTTTTGATTATACTGATTGGACTTGATTGGGAAAGCCACACACCTGTTTATATAAGACCTTACAGATCACAATGCATGTCAGAGCAAATGAGAATCATTAAGGTCAAAGGAACTGCCTGAAGAGCTCAGAGACAGAATTGTGGCAAGGCACAGATCTGGCCAAGGTTCCAAAAATTTTTTTGCTGCACTTAAGGTTCCTAAGAGCACAGTGGCCTCCATAATCCTCAAATGGAAGATGTTTGGGACGACCAGAACCATTCCTAGAGCTGGCCGTCCGGCCAAACTGAGCTATCGGGGGAGAAGAGCCTTGGTGAGAGAGGTAAAGAAGAACCCAAAGATCACTGTGGCTGAGCTCCAGAGATGCAGTCGGGAGATGGGAGAAAGTTGTAGAAAGTCAACCATCACTGCAGCCCTTCACCAGTGGGGCTTTATAGCAGAGTGGCCCGACGGAAGCCTTTCCTCAGTGCAGGACACATGAAAACCCGCATGGAGTTCTCCAAGATGGTGAGAAATAAGATTCTCTGGTCTGATGAGACCAAGATAGAACTTTTTGGCCTTAATTCTAAGCGGTATGTGTGGAGAAAACCAGGCACTGCTCATCACCTGTCCAGTATAGTCTCAACAATGAAGCATGGTGGTGGCAGCATCATGCTGTGGGGGTGTTTTTCAGCTGCAGGGACAGGACGACTGGTTGCAATCAAGGGAAAGATGAATGCGGCCAAGCACAGGGATATCCTGGACGAAAACCTTCTCCAGAGTGCTTTGGACCTCAGACTGGGCTGAAGGTTTACCTTCCAACAAGACAATGACCCTAAGCACGCAGCTAAAATAACGATGGAGTGGCTTCACAACAACTCCGTGACTGTTCTTGAATGGCCCAGCCAGAGCCCTGACTTAAACCCAATTGAGCATCTCTGGAGAGACCTAAAAATAGCTGTCCACCAACGTTTACCGTCCAACTTGACAGAACTGGAGAGGATCTGCAAGGAGGAATGGCAGAGGATCCCTGAATCCAGGTGTGAAAAACTTGTTGCAGCCTTCCCAAAAAGACTCATGGCTGTATTAGATCAAAAGGGGGCTTCTACTAAATACTGAGCAAAGGGTCTGAATACTTAGGACCATGTGATATTTCAGTTTTTCTTTTTTAATAAATCTGCAACAGTGTCAACAATTCTGTGTTTTTCTGTCAATATAGGGTGCTGTGTGTACATTCATGAGGAAGAAGAAATGAACTTAAATGATTTTAGCAAATGGCTGCAAAATAAAAAAGAGTGAAAAATTTAAGGGGGTCTGAATACTTTCCGTACCCACTGTATATATATATATACAGTTTCTCACAAAAGTTAGTACACCCCACATATTTTAGCAACCATTTTAGTGCATCCTTTTAATGGACAATACTATAGAAAGGAAACTTGGATATATGTTAGAGTTGTCAATGTGTAAAATGCTGGCAGCACATACAGTATATATATATACACACATCATAAAACTATGTGATGGATTGGTTTAGAAGTTAGCATTTGTATCATGATGCAAATCGTGATTGTTTTAACCATATTTGCATCAGTAAAAAACAATTTATTTATATATAATTATTAGTAGATGTGCTATAATTGTATTATTTCAAATGTGACCAATAATCTGTGAACAATATTCGTTATGTAGATTGATTTCTCCTCGCTAAACTGTTTCTCGGGCACTTTCTCCCATCACCATTGCTGCTACGTCAATATAACACATCACAACACTAAATAAAATATAGATTAACATGGCAGAGGTAGAGCTGCATCTTCCTGGAGACAAAACAGGTAAAGAACGTCTGGTTTTATTTAATCTTTTTTTTTTTGTGTTAGAAGTCTTAAGTGAATTGATGATTTGCTGTTTGTCTGAACCAAATAAATAAAAGTGAACTATCTGTACAATATTCTCTCTGAGAGCGTCATCTTTTCATCAGTGGCCCTGTTTATGATCATGCCATGATACGCAGAAAACATGCCACAGGTATCCATCATGGTGTTTTTTCTGATTCTTATAAGGAACTAGCGTTAGAAACTTCCATAAAGCTGAGGGGGCGAACCAGTGGTGATTTTTTATCTCTCCTTAACAGCCCAGAAGGTCAGTGGCTTGTGGTAAGGAAAAAAAAATCCCAAAGAGGGAGAGAAAAAAAAGAAGAAACAAAGGCAACAGCTATAATGTTTCTCCCAGCTCCTGTTTTTGCATCAGCTTTGACACTAATGTCTAGAAAACTCAATGACCTCCATGGTTTGATGTGTGTGAGCTGATTGTAGCTTCTTTACAGGGATGAAGAAGTTTGCAAGGAGTACACACATCGCTTGGACTGTAATTTGAGAGCGGAGGAGTGAACGTGTGCGCTGAAGCGAACACGTGGGGAATTTAAAGCCCACTGCTTGTAAACAAGAATGCTCACACATGCGAGTGAAACTCTGCAATGTTTCTGAGAAGTGAGAGAAGTCAGCACTACAGCTGTTTCCTGTTTTCTGCTGAAAAGAACACCACAAACCCGAGAAACATGCTCTCTCTCACACACACACACACACACACACACACACACACACACACACACACACACACACACACACACACGCGCACATGCACAGATAAAGAAAAAGATCTGCTCTGTTTAAGATCATATCTCAAAATAAGCCAAATGTAATCATCCAGAGTTTCTAAGGCAGTAGATAACACACGAACACACACACACACACACACACACACACACACACACACACACACACACACACACACACACACGATCACATTCTCCATTAAACACTCCTACACAAATCTAAACAACGCTTCATGCAAACACACCTGTGAGTCACACCACACTCACACTCCCACCGGCTGTTTTTCTTTTGTGTTGTATCAGTATCTCTTTGTTCATGACACACACACACACAGACACACCTATAATCTTGGTCTCAGTTTTGTAGAACAATTTACCGGATTATAACCTCTGTAAACAGTTCTGCTTGAGAGTTCTGATATCCAATTTGGAGGTCTGGTAAAGATTTCTGGTAGAGATTTCTGGTAAAGTGTTCTGGTGAAGGGTTCTGGTGAAGGGTTCTGGTATAGTGTTCTGGTGAAGAGTTCTGGTAAAGTAAACCTGTAAAGTCACATTTATTCTCAAGCAGAAAGGAATTAAAACAGATCCAAAGACAGTGTAATATAACAGTGAAAGAAATGACATTATGAGTGAATATAAATGACAGAAACCACAGTAAGAAAAACAGGACACAAATAGAGTTTGGACACTCTGGACACTGGATACTCCCAAAGGAAATCATGGCCAATAATGTCAAAAGCTCGGTTCTTTAGGAACGATGCACTGCACTGGACTTCATCTCAGTCCTCCATGTGATCTCCTATACAAACTTACATTTGCAGGAAATCAGGAACATCAATCCCATTAGTCTGCCCATATGGAACAACAGGGCTGTTTCTGGGAGGAAGCAATAATTATAAGAGCAGAAGTGGACGACCTCACAAACCAATTTGAGGCCACTAGTGAACATCTGGCAGGTCAATTTAGCAAAGAGTAAGATAAACGAGCAGTTGAGCTAAGATGTGAGAGTAGAACATATTAAGGCCAGTCATACATACAGTGACACCACATACTGTATGAAGGAGCACAGTAACTACTGATAATTAATATTAATATTAATAATATCACGGATGCTGATAATGACAGGGAGTTCAGAGGACTGATCCAGAACTTTGTGGGCTTGTGCCATCGAGCTGCCTCCAGATAAATGAGGGGAAGACCAAAGAACCGGTGGTGGATTTCCACAAGCACAAACACACTTCACTATGACCAGTGAACATTTAGGGAAAGAACATTAAGAGAGTGGACTCTTATAAATACTTGGGTGTTCATCTGAACAGCAAATTGGACTTGACAGATAATACAGATGTAATTTATAAGAAAGGACAGAGCAGACTCTTTCTGCTGAGAAGACTAAGGTCTTTTGGAGTGCAGGGAGAACCACTGAAGACCTTTTTTTTTGACTCAGTAGCTATCTCTTATTGTGTAATCTGCTGGTGTAGCAGCATCTCTACTGCAGACAGAAAGAGACTGGACAAGTTGATCAGGAAGGCCAGCTCAGTCCTGGGGATTCCCCTGGACACTGTACAGGAAGTGGGAGAAAGAAAGATGGTAGCTAATCTATCGTTATTGCTGGGGAACGAATCTCACCTCCACAGTTGCATCTTACCTTACCTTACCTTACCTTACCTTACCTTACCTTACCTGATCTTACCTTACCTGATCTTACCTTACCTTACCTTACCTTATCTGATCTTATCTTACCGTACCTTATCTTATGAGATGTAAATATAGCTGCACCTTAACCCAGTCTTTGCTAAGGTGATGTGTTTATGTTGCAATTCTGTTCAGTTTTGCATGAACACACAAACACAGACACACTCATAGATACTCAAATACACACCAGTCCTGTTTCTCGTCTAGAGGGGCTTTATTCTTATTTTTTACTCCTTCAATACAGACAACGAAGACAATGCCTACTCTGGAACTCAAGTCTCTACTCAAATCAACATGGCCGCTCTCAGTATCAGCTGCACACAGGACACAAAAACAATTCTTGAGTTTTACTGCAAGCACATGGATTAGCTTTAAACCAATCAACACCCTCAATGTAGAAGTAAACATTCCCTCGTCAGAGTTAGCAGGCTAGTTTGTTGCTAGCAAAAAGCAAACATGCAGGTGTCCATGCTTGTTTTCTATTCATTTTGTAAAGCTCAGATTTTGCAATTCTAAAGGTAGTTGAATGCGGCGTTATGTTTTGCCTGGTAGCTTGACAGTGACGGTTCAACACACCTCACCCACATATATACAACCACACACACACACACAGGATAAGAGCAACCAGCAGATCAATCTTTTCAACAGGTGGTCATGTGACATTCTTGAAACAACAGAGAGAGCTTCAACCACACTATTCCACACATTTGCCTTTGCTTTTGGCCATGTACGTGCTAAACGTGCAGCCTTATTTGTGTGTGTGTGTGTGTGTGTGTGTGTGTGTGTGTGTGTGTGTGTGTGTGTTTGTGTGTGTGTGTGTGTGTGTGTGTGAAGCAGCTCACCCAATTTAACCTTCCAGAAGGAACTGACCTTACACAACAGCTCTTGTGACAGAGTTCACCAGCTACAACTCTGTCACGTGTTCTTTGTGCTGGATATGTTCTCAGTTTAGGACGTGTTTTTAGTGCAGGACGTCTCTTCAGTTTAGGACATGTTCTAGTTGCAGGATGTGTCTTCGGTTTAGGACCTGTTCTCAGTGCAGGATGTGTCTTCGGTTCAGGATGTGTTCTTGGTGCAGGACGTGTTCTCAGATGATGGAATGAACTGCACCATACCTTTATATCTCTACTTTTTATTTTTAACCCAAGAATGATCACCACTTGCAAGAAAGGAGGAAAAGAAGTTTGCTGAGTTCTTTCTTGTGTATAATTGTCAGCGTGGGGGAGGGCACATGTGTGTGTGTGTGTGTGTGTTTAAACAATGGCACTAGTTGGACAGTGCGCTGTGTGATGCCTGGCCAAGCAGGGGGAGGGTATCTCCTTTCAAAATGGTGCTGAGAGTGAATGAGTGGAAAGTTCTTTGACTGTGAGTATGGACAGAGCGTGTGTGTGTGTGTGTGTGTGTGTGTGTGTGTGTCAGTGGGTGGAGGAAACTTTCAGCATGTAAACAATCCTCGCAGCTTTACCTTTTAACCAAACTTTATGGCTGGTTTCCTCCTCCACCCTTCTCTTGTTCCCCATTTTGTCCAGGATTGTAAACACAAGTGCACATGGTGTAGGGGGGGTGGGATGGCGAGAAAGAAAGGGAGAGTGGGAAGAGGAAAATTTCAAGCATCTGCACCTGGTTTGACAAGAGCTCTTAAATCTCGAGACGAGCTCAGGTTTATTCTATTCTTGTGAATGTAAAAAGACAAAGAAGAAAAAGACTGAAATGTTACATCAAAACGATTTTCTTTGTCGTGTTTCACAGAGAAAACATTAAACTGTTGCTACAGAAATGTTACTATAGCAACAGGCCTGAGCCTCATTTTCTGTCTGATAATCGATTCCAAAGTGAGATGAGAAGAGCATTTGTGTGTGTGCATGTGTGTGTATATGTGTGTGTATATGTGTGTATGTATGTTGCTTGGCAGATATTAGATTAGATTAGATTGTTGGCTTAATTTATTTATTCATTCATTTCGAAAGAAAGAAAAAAGAATGAATGTATTTGGAAAGAGGTCAGATCTCTAAAGGTCTCTCCCCACCCATAACCTTTAGATAGCCTGAAATGTAAAAGTGTGTGTGTGTGTGTGTGTGTGCAACATGTGTTTGCTTTATGCATGTGTGCGCTTCTTATGCAATGGCCTTGTAACCAGGCTACGTGGTTAAACAGCAGACTGTGACACTGCCAATGATATTTGGATTAGAATGTCCTCCCTCAGCCATGCCCCCTCCAAGCCCCCCCCCTTCCAACTCCACCCCTATAAGCCCCACCCCCTCTCCTTTTCTCTATCTCTTCTTTGGAACATTCGTGGTCTTTACTATCTGACTCCTAAAAATAGAAACCGTCTGACAGCTGTGTCTTAGTCGCCCAGTCATTCAGTCATTAGCAGCCTCTTGACCTTATATGACTTTTCTAGGCTACCTTTGGACTATTTTATGAGTTTAAAATGTAACAAGACCAAGTCTGTTATTAATATGTTTGTCAGTTGTCCCAATTTGTCCACATCAGGTATTCACATGTTGTTGGTTGTTAAAGGAAACGTCATGCGGTCAGATAGAATCGCAATAAAAATGCAGGGTAACACACACACGGCCATCGAAGAATAGATCTTTCACTTTTTCAATGTGAATTCAGCTTTTTATTTGTATAAATTAAAATCCTATTTGAATGCTCATCTTGTTGGAGTTTTACCGTGTGGTTCTGAAGTTTTGTCAGATTTGGATACTTTCCTACTGATGAAATGTGATCACAAGTGGTCAGTGGAGACGGATTAAAATAGCACCGGCTGGCTCGGACGGATTCTTGTGATCGGCCTGTCCAGTAAACATTGGGACTAAGTATGAGCAGGAGGAAATCGGACAGCTTGGGATTTCGGGAAGAATGTGGTGTAGGAAGTGTAGGAAGTACACAAACAATGTAGTTGAGTTAAAGTGGAAATACACTCTGTAAAATGCTCCAGTAAAAGTAAAAGTGTCCCTTCAAACATTTACTTAAGTAAAAGTACATAAGTATTTGCCTCCAAATGTTCTTAAGTATCCAAAGTACTGATTTATTATGGGTATAATGTTCCAATTATAATTTTTGTCACAAGACTCTTAATCAACTCAGTTTATGTGAAAAGACTGTAGTTACTCCTAGCGCACTAATATATTAATAGAACGATATTAAAGAGTCAAACACTGATTGATATCGATTCAAATTTTGAAGAGCCCAAAGCCTTTTTTAACTACTTTAAAATAAAAAGGTGTATGAGTATGAATGAGGCCACGTGTGTTGTGGCGAGTTCGAGTCAGGAGATTCGTCCATCATTTATTCGTCTCTAAATGTTCTGCTTGCAGTTGAACTGACGCTGAACTGTATGCTGATGATAAGTAGATGCCACCAAGCGCCAACCCTGATTGGTGGTTTGCTGCATGCATGACCATTTACGTTTCATCCTCGTGAATAAAAAGCAAGGACTTGTGAAGTTAAAGACTCCCAAATGGAAACACTTCAGTTAAGTACATATACACTAAAAAGCTAAATGTAAAAAAATTACATTTTCTTCCTTACCTTCAAACACTGGGTGTAGGGAAGGGCAGGGGGTCTTAGTCTGGAATTCATGTGTGTGTGGTGGTGGGGGGGCTAATATTCTGCATTCAATAAAGGATGTAACTCATAGGAAATAAAATATAGTAACGGTTTAGAAATCAGGTTCCTCAGATGAACACGGCTGCTCACAGCATTAACAGGAACATAAGTATATACACGGTTTTAGCGTTCAAATCAATAGACAGATATATGTATTTGTTAAATCTTAAAATGTGACTCTATATGCTGTTTTTTCCAAAAGAGTGTGTGGGAAGGATTCTGTTTGTCCACATCCTATGCAAGGACGTTTGTTATTCCTCTTTTGCTTTCACTCTGCCCTGCTGTGGGGAACTCAGGGGAATTCTGTGCACTGGAGTGATTTCTGATTGGCACTTGAGAAAACTCCCCTTTCACTCTATTCTCACACCGGTGTGCCACATCTGATGAAATCGTGTGGCAGCAAGCTGAAATCACGAGCTCGTTTAAACACATTCTGGAGATCTTACAGCTATTTGTTGTGCTTGTAGAGATCGTTCTTTTAGCTGAAACTTTGTTCTCCTTTACTGCAGATGCTTCTTTTCCCTCCTGCAATTTCACTTTTTGGCGATTAGATAAACCTGATCTCAGGACGTCTGGAGAACCTGGTGAACCTGCCTTTCGTGTGTCCCCTAATATATATACAGGTGCATCTCAATAAATTAGACTATCATTAAAAAGTTGATTTATTTGAGTAATTCAAAACAACAAGTGAAACTTGTATATTATATAGATTCATCACACACAGACTAATATATTTTAAGTGTTTATTTCTTTTCATTTTGATGATTTTGGCTCACATTGAACAAAAACCCACCAATTCACTATTTAAAAAAATTAGAATTCTTCATTAGACCAATCAAAAAAAACATTTTTAGTGAATTGTTGGCCTTCTGGAAAGTATGTTTATTTACTGTGTACAGACTCAATACTTGGTAGAGGCTCCTTTTGCTTTAATTACTGCCTCAGTTCGGCGTGGCATGGAAGAGATCAGTCTGTGGCACTGCTGAGGTGGTATACACCATGGTCATATAATCAACTTTTGGTGCTTTTGTCAGTGTGGGTAGGGGGCCAAGTAAAATGAAATCAGCATCTCCATAAAGTTGGTCAGCAGAGGGAAACATGAAGTGCTCTAGTACTTCCTGGTAGACGGCTGTGCTGACCTTGGACTTGATAAAACACAGTAGACCAACACCAGCAGATGACATGTCTCCCCAAACCACCACTGACTGTGCAAACTTTAAACTGCACCTTAAGCAACTTGGATTCTGTGCCTCTCCTCTCTTCCTCCAGACTCTGGGACCTTGGTTTCCAAATGAAATGCAAAATGTTCTTTTCTTTCATCTGAAAAGACAACTTTGGCCCACTGAGCAACAGTCCAGTCAGGCTCAGGAAACCTTTGCAGGTGTTTAGATTGAATCAGCTGATTTGAGTGTGACATCACGAGTCTCCAATATTAAACTTTTTTCACAATATTCAAATTTTCTGAAATGTGAATTTTGGGTTTTTATTGGCTCTAAGCCAAAATCATCAAAATGAAAAGAAATAGACACTTGAAATACACACACACACACACACACACACACACACACACACACACACACACACACACATATATATATTAGGGTTGTGCGTCAACATAACGGTTGAGAAACCAATTTACATTTCAAATATTGGTCACAAATTACTACTTTCTAAATAATAAAAATATAGTGCATCTACTAATAATGAAAATGTGTTAAAAACGATGCATCATACATACGTGATACAAATGCCAACTTGTACAGATCCCTCTATCATTACTATTCATTACATATCATTACTATTTGGACACATACTTGTGTAGCTGTCCAGACAGTATGGCTTTTGTTTTTTGACATGCTGGACATGTGTGTATATTTATTTTATTATTTTCAGGACTGTGGCCATGTAGACCTACTTCGCGTTATCTCTACAGTGTTAGCATTAGCGCATTAGATCAGTGTTAGAATTAGAGCATGTGCGTATTCACGCAGCAGACGTGTCTTTAGGAGCTTTTTGTCTGAGCCTTGGGCTTTACTGTTAATTCTGTCTGTTCTCAAATTACCAGAATTCTTATCTCAGTCTTGTTCTGGTTTAAAGTGTGTGTGTGTGTGTGTGTGTGTGTGTATGTGTGTTTTCATAGTACCAGTATTCTCATCTTAGTCTTGTTCTGGGTTAATGTGAGGATGTGTGTGTGTGTGTGTGTGTGTGTGTGTGTGTGTGTGTGTGTGTGTGTGTGGGGGGTATTTTCATAATACCAGTATTCTCATCTGAGTGTTGTCTGGTTGTGTGTGTGTGTGTGTGTGTGTGTGTGTGTGTAAGGGCCAAGGCTCAGGATGCGGTATAAGCAGCCAATGAAGCTCCAGCAGAGGAGCAATGAGGTGATTTCCTGCCCAGTCACACCTCGTTCAGGTGGGCAAGGACAACAGCGGGAAAGAGGACATCCACACACACACACACACACACACACCCACACACACACACACACACACACACACACACACACACACACACACACACACACATCCCTTACTTTACACTCTCAACTAAAAGATACATTAAATTACCCTGTAAGTGAAAACTCTTAGCTTGGAATGATGTCAATTCGAGATACAAAATCAGAAAAGAAAACATGAAAGCCTCAAGAATCACCTGTTGTTTTTGTACACAGCAAAAAGTATTGGGACACCAGACTTTTCCACTCCATATATAGTTCTTCTACAAACAAGAAGGCCAGAGACATGCAATTATACAGGACGCCTTTGGATGCGCTAGCATTAGTCCAAAGATGCGATGCATTAAAATATTTTTTTTTCTAGTTTTTTTGTGATCACGACTATTTTCTCGCGATCTCGACATAAGAAACATTGTTTCCTCATGATCAGTACTTAATTTTATGTATGTTCTAGAGGCGGCATTATTACAGCATCATAAATGGTTGCATTCGCTTTTACTTTGTTCAGGGACTGAAATAGCTCTGTGTCAGTCAGTGATTGAAAACATACTGTAGAACTGTTTGACAATTGAGGAAGAAGGCTGTCAGGTCTGCTATACATGAGAAACACTAAAAAGGCGCAAAATTTCTCGCGCGATACAATTACATCGTGAGAAAACGGGTTTTACTTTGAGATCACGCGGAAATTAAGTCGTGATCACAAAAAAAACTTATGTCGAGATAATGAGGAAAGTAAGTGATGATCAGGAGAAAACAAGAAAGGATTTTTTTTTATAATACATGGCTTCTTAGAAATTCCGAAAAAAGGGACTACTTGTACTGTATAGGAACTGGTGTTGGATCAGTCTTTACACCTCACAGGTGGCAAAAGTACACACATCCTTCACTTAAGTAGAAGTACATATACTAATTTTTCAAAATTATCGGGTAAAAGTTGAAGTACTGAAGTTAAAGTAAAGACGTTTGGACTCTGACATGTTCTTAAGTAAAAAAGAAGCCATTACTACCACCTGTTGTAGGTGACTGGACACCATGTTATAATAATATTAGCTGTGTAAATCGATTCAAATATTTAATCGCGATTAATCGTGAGTTAACTAACTCGCAACTTAATTGCACATTTTTATCTGTTCTAAATGTACCTTAAATTAATACTTTCCCATTTATTTATTTTTTATCAACATGGGCATGGGCAAATATTGAAGCTTCACGCAAATGTATGTTTATTATTTGTGAAACCAAACTCAACATAGAGCACAAAAAACAAAATTTTCTTGTAAATGTTTTAAAGTAATTATGGCGTTTAAAATTACGTAAATCATCAGGATACCAAATGGAACCTTTGCTATGTTTCCACACGTATTGTTAATGAGGTGATTCCGGAGAAACTATACCTCATAACTTTCATACGGTTTACATAATCAGAGAATATTTGTATCGATGTAAATTGGTTTATTTAAAAGTAGACTTTTCGAGCTTTCTATACATACAGTACAGACCAAAAGTTTGGACACACCTTCTCATTCAAAGAGTTTTCTTTATTTTCATGACTATGAAAATTGTAGATTCACACTGAAGGCATCAAAACTATGAATGAACACATGTGGAATTATATATGGAATTATATACATAACAAAAAAGTGTGAAACAACTGAAAAATGTCATATTCTAGGTTCTTCAAAGTAGCCACCTTTTGCTTTGATTACTGCTTTGCACACTCTTGGCATTCTCTTGATGAGCTTCAAGAGGTAGTCACCTGAAATGGTCTTCCAACAGTCTTGAAGGAGTTCCCCCAGAGATGCTTGGCACTTGTTGGCCCTTTTTCCTTCACTCTGCGGTCCAGCTCACCCCTAAACCATCTCGATTGGGTTCAGGTCCGGTGACTGTGGAGGCCAGGTCATCTGGCGCAGCACCCCATCACTCTCCTTCTTGGTCAAATAGCCCTTGATGCCTTCAGTGTGACTCTACAATTTTCATAGTCATGAAAATAAAGAAAACTCTTTAAATGAGAAGGTGTGTCCAAACTTTTGGTCTGTACTATATATTTATTATATGTATCCCGCAACATCGTATATCTGCTATAAATGGACATTCAGTGCAACCCAGATGAGGATGGGTTTCCTCTCAAGGTTTCTTCTTTATGCCGTCTCGGGGAGTTTTTCCTTGCCACAGTCGCCACCGGCTCGATCATCAGAGACAAACTTACTCATAAAGAACATATTCACTTTAAATCACCACATTATCTGTGTAAAGCTGCTTTGAGACAATGTTTATTGTTAAAAGAGCTATACAAATAAAAATTAATTGAATTGAACTGAATTGAAAAGGAAAAATATTGACATTTCACCAAATAGATTAAAACTAAAGTAACGAGTCTGTTTTGAAAATGTAAGAAGTACAGATATATGTGTAAAAATGTAATGAGTAAAAGTAAAAATAAATTGTGAAGTAAAGTACTGATACCAGAGAACTCTACTTAAGTACAGTAACAACGTATCACTACTTCCCACCTCTGGTACACCCGAATTATAAAAAGTTTCTTTTCGGCTTCTCCCGTTAGGGGTCGCCACAGCGGATCCTCCGCACGTTTGATTTGGCACATGTTTTACGCTGGATGCCCTTCCTAACGCAACCCTCCCCAATTTA
Source organism: Silurus aristotelis (assembly GCF_946808225.1). Taxonomy (NCBI): domain Eukaryota; kingdom Metazoa; phylum Chordata; class Actinopteri; order Siluriformes; family Siluridae; genus Silurus; species Silurus aristotelis. The sequence continues at coordinate 28,437,915 of NC_139580.1, forward strand.
TCCGGGCTTGGGACCGGCACTAAGAGTGGCTGGGGATGGTTCCCTGACCGGGAATCGAACCCGGGTCGCAGCGCTGGGAGCGCTGCATCTTAACCACTAGACCACCAGGGGACCTAAACTTTCTTTTTGGCTTCTCCCGTTAGGGGTCGCCACAGCGGATCCTCCGCACGTTTGATTTGGCACATGTTTTTTACGCTGGATGCCCTTCCTAACGCAACCCTCCCCAATTTATCCGGGCTTGGGACCGGCACTGAGAGTGGCTGGGGATGGTTCCCTGACCGGGAATCGAACCCGGGTCGCAGCGGTGGGAGCGCTGCATCTTAACCACTAGACCACCGAATTATAATAAACAATAAAAATAATTTTTTAGTATTTTTTTTTTCTTAGCCTGCTTTCACTCCAGTTTCTTTTTTGCTATTGGTTTCTCCTGAAATGACTTTCTGGAGAAGAAGAAACGACTTGTGGCAACTACTATAAAAACGTAATTGTTAACTCATTAGTTGTAATGAGCAAAAAAAACGAATGAAAGCTAATATATAAGCTATTTCAGGCCCATATAAGCTCAATAAATCCTTCAGCAAGAAGGCAAGAAAAATGTTTTATTTATTTGGTGATATATTTACACCGCTTATGTTCGTGAACAACCTAGATTTCACGTTTATTCTCGTTTTGTGGTCGCACGTAATGAATGGTAGGCTTGTTTTCTTGTTTTTGTCCCCACCTCTTCCCCTCTCCTCTTTCTCTTTGTGTACATGGGTGTGTGTGTGTTCCTAAGATAGAGCAATTAAAGCAATTATCCTAATTAAAAACCACCGTAAGACTGACATCTGGGACTGTTTCACTAATCATCAGCATGTGTGTGTTGAACTGTGCGGCGAGTATGAACGTCCCTTGTTTATCAACAACGTCAAATCTAATTGCATGTCCAGCCTTTTTGGTACAAAGTGTAGCATAGATCAGTTTCCTTAGAATTTGCGTGGAGGAGATGATTGAAGTGAAAAGGAGCCCCATTTTTTCTATGGTTTTGTGGTTATATTCATATCATAAAAAAGCCTAACAGTGTCGGGATGTTATTAAGGCACTTCAGCTTGTTTTGCTTTTTTGGAGGACGGTGTGCATTGTGCCTTTCGCTAATTACTAATGTAACTGCAGCTACATGAGCACTGGCTAACCGTAATAGACGTTAGTTTTAATGCACAAACCTCCCATTAAAAGGCCACTCGCAATGAGTTTGCAATACATACGATCACACATGGAACGTATCTGCTGAATGAAGGTCATGACGAACACACTGATGACCTAATTATGGTAAAGTACTTTTAAGACTTTATCATTACACTCACATCATCATGACAGGTAATGTTGACCTTGTTTACCTTCTAGAACTGAAAAATGCTAGCATCAAATGGACCACCTAAATAAATGCACTTAGCACGCCCTCTGATCCTCTAGCACTTGGTCAGTTTGATCCAGCATCTCTTGTGGTACAAGGAAGAAAGAACAAGACACCAAGGTTCTTATCTTTTCTGTCACCAAGGGTGGCAGTGGAGTAAACGTTGTGAATGAAGTATGTAAATTTGTATCTAATTTTATTAAAACCAGGTGTTTTCCATACTATACTGCCTCTTGAGCATGGGTTTGGACTGATTACACTTCTCTTCGTTCCTCATCTAGTAAAAAAGGATTGTTGATCCGAGTAGTTCTGTAAGTCACAGGATAAGGGCGTCTGCCAAATGCCATAAATGTAAATGTAGAAGGTACAAGTGGTGCCCCAGGGAGCTATAGGACAGTTAGTTTCTCCAAACCTTCAGATAAAATACTTTGCTGTGCCTCAAAGATTTATTGTTCATCCCACAGCAATTCAATAGGATTTAGGTGCGGTGACTGGGCAGGTCATTAAATTATAGATAACACTCCAGACGACTGTCTGCTCTCTAAATACAACACTTTCAGACCTTACAGCGTTGTTGTAAGGACAAAGTCGGTTCCAATGAGACAGAATTGCATGGTGTTGAAGTATGAAAGTATGGTAGCCATGTTGGTTTAGGAATGCTGTCACTTTTTCCTACTTTAAAACAACCCCTGCCAATAAGCTTCCACCTACATGTTTGACCGTAGGGATGATGCAGTCTGATCACACCTTTTCTCTTCTGTTCTTGTTCTGCTGGAGACAGAAATTTGCTGTTTGGACTCTGTAAAACTTTCTTCCACTCATTCACTGTGCAGTGTTTTTTCTTTTTCTTTTATCAAGTTTGTTGCATAGAAACAAAAGGAAAATGCACATGTCTCAAAAACCATATCACAGTAAACTGTTGGTTGTTGTTCCTGCATGAGTTGTCCTGCTAAAGCCAGATACAGATCAGGCAAATTTTCCAAAAAACTTATATTATTTAGATTAGATTAGATTAGATTAAACTTTATTGTCATTACACATGTACAAGTAAAAGGCAACGAAATGCAGTTTAGGTCTAATCAGAAGTGC
>NC_139580.1:28445396-28447896 GCF_946808225.1 Silurus aristotelis
CTCATACATTCATACACTTATACATTTACTTATACACTCACTCACTCACTCACTCATACATTCATACACTTACTCATACATTCACTCATACATTCATACACTCAATCATATACTCATAATACACTCATTCATACATATATACACTTACTTATACATTCACTTAAACATTCATACACTTATACTTTTACTCATACATTTATACACTCATTTATACACTCACTCATACATTTATACACTCACTCATATATTCATACATTCACTCACTTATTCATACACTCATACATGTATACCCGCACTCATACATTCACTCATTCATCAATTCTCTTACCCAGACATTCATACACTTACTCACACATTCACTCATACATTCATACACTCACTCATACATTTATACACTCACTCAAACACTTAGTCATACACTCATTCATACACTCACACATTCAAACACTCACTCATATACTCATCACTTACACATTCATACACTCACTCACACATTCACTCATACATTCATACACTCACTCATACATTTATACACTCACTCAAACACTTAGTCATACACTCATTCATACACTCACACATTCAAACACTCACTCATATACTCATCACTTACACATTCATACACTCACTCACACATTCACTCATACATTCATACACTCACTCATACATTTATACACTCACTCAAACACTTAGTCATACACTCATTCATACACTCACTCACACATTCATACACTCATTCATACATTCACTCATACATTCAAACACTCACTCACACATTCATACACTCACTCATACATTCATACACTCACTCACACATCCACTCATACATTCAAACACTCACTCATATACTCATCACTTACACATTCATACACTCACTCATACATTTATACACTCACTCAAACACTTAGTCATACACTCATTCATACACTCACTGATACATTCATACACTCACTCACACATTCACTCATACATTCAAACACTCACTCATATACTCATCACTTACACATTCATACACTCACTCACACATTCACTCATACATTCATACACTCACTCATACATTTATACACTCACTCAAACACTTAGTCATATACTCATTCATACACCCACTCACACATTCATACACTCATTCATACACTCAGACACACATTTAAACACACACAGTCACACAGATTTATGACCAAACTTTTGATGTCACCCATATGAGGATGGGTTCCCCTTTGAGTCTGGTTCCTCTCAAGGTTTCTTCCTCATATCATCTAAGGGAGTTTTTCCTTGCCACTGTCGCCACGGCTGCTCATCAGGGACAAACGCACACCATTCACCTTCACTGTTGTTTTCTGTAAAGCTGCTTTGAGACAATGTCTGTTGTGAAAAGCGCTATACAAATAAACTTGACTTGACTTGACTTGACATTCATTCACTCACTCACACATTCAAACACTCACGCATACATTTATACACTCACTCAAACACTCAGTCATACACTCATTCATACACTCACTCACACATTCATACACTCACTCATACGTTCATACACTCACTCATACACCCACTCACACATTTAAACACTCACTCATATACTCATCACTTACACATTCATACACTCAGTCACACATTCACTCATGCATTCATACACTCACTCACACATTTATACACTCACTCAAACACTCAGTCATACACTCATTCATACACTCACTCACACATTCAAACACTCACTCATGCATTCATACACTCACTCACACATTCACTCATACATTCAAACAGTCACTCATACATTCATACACTCACTTAAACACTCACACACTTACTCATACATTTATACACTCACTCACTCACTCACTCACTCACTCACTCACTCACTCACTCACTCACTCATATATCTTATTTCTCCGTGCTGAAAGCTCTGTGGAGCCTGGGACTGCCACAGATTCTGATAAGCTCCGACACCTGGCCCAAGGTCATAAACAGCAAATGGAAAATGCAAACTGCAGCAGCCGCAGTCGGCTCTTGAACCCTGCTGTGCCATGACACTTTCAGAATGTGTGAATGGCGTGGGGCTCTTGTCAAGTAGAAGGTCTTAAGAAACCTTGTGTGCAATCTTGCACTTTTCATCTGCCTTCATGTTGTCTGTTAGATCAGCCTTTGTTTAGTGGGGTTGTTTATAAACTGACCCTTTTACCTTCGATTTCACTCTCGGATATCTGGATTTTAATAAACACCTCATGCTGGCTTCCAGCTCTGCCTTACACTTTAACACCATACTGAATATTGAGTTCAGCAACATTTCAGCCAGCACTCACTCCTGCTCAGGGTCATGCCAGTTTACTGCGCTCGTGTACGGTTTGCAAATTTGGTTATTTGTTTACAGACATCCCATTTTTTCAAATATTTAAACACTCTGAAACTTTTACAATAGCAACATTATTTGTTATATCACTGTAAAGCACGTTGAATCTAACAGGATTATCAAGAGACAAAAGTTCTCAGAGTTCAGGACTTTCTT
>NC_139580.1:28452896-28500396 GCF_946808225.1 Silurus aristotelis
CATTGAATCTTTAACAGTTTGCTGGTCTCCCCTTGTAAACTCAACATCACACATTTAATTTAAGTACATTTAAATAATGCAGAAATGTGAGAACTACATGAAACATTTATTGTCTTTGCTTGTATCAAAATAATAAAAATAAAAAGTATTTCCTATAATTTTAGTTTCCACTTTAACAATGCACACTGTCCCAAAGCAGTTTCATTGATATGTAGATTATGAATATATATATATATATATATATATATATATATATATATATATATATATATATATATATATATATATATATATATATATATATATATATTAAATGTGTAAATCAGTTTATATAAGTTTATCCCTAATAAATGTATCGCTAATGAGCAAGCCAGTGGCATGGGAAAGAATTCCAAGAATGGGAAAGAAAGCCTGCCTGAGATGGTCTGAGGAACCAGCGTCACAAAGGAACCCATCGTCATCTTGGTGACCCCAAACATCTATTTTTTACAGTTCCATCATTGTTGTTCAACACGAGTGAAAAACTGTTCATGTTTTATATCAATTACAGTTCAAATCCATCTTCATGGTTCTTCAGATTTCATGGGCTTCCCTGTCCACCCACAGTCATGCCCCATGTCCACACAGTCACGCCCCTGTCCACCCAGTTTTGCCCCTGTCCACACACAGTCACGCCCCATGTCCACACAGTCACGCCCCATGTCCACACACAGTCATGCCCCATGTCCACCCATAGACACACCCCATGTCCACACATAGCCACGCCCTTGCCCACCCATAGACGCCCCTGTCCACCCATAATCAAGCCTCTGTCCACCCATAGACACACCTCATGTCCACACATATCTACGCCCCCACCCGCCCATAGCCATGCTCCTGTCCACCCACAGCCTTGTCCGAAGAGCTATGAGCTTTGAACGTTTACAGTGGAACCTGCACAGGAGCCTTTTCTAACCTGAATTATGCTCTTCAGAGATGTTCTATGTTCTGCGTGTTTTCCAGAAAAACACAGGAAATTGTGCATTAATTTTCATGAGCTTGGGTAGTAGGACAATCGTGAGGTTTTAGCTGGAGTTTGCATGGATTCACTCGACTCTACACTCCATCATGTAGAGTGACAGTTTGTTGTGAGGGGGCAAGTGTGGATTCGTAGTGTTTAGAGTTTCTGTGATCTCACACACACACACACACACACACACACACACACACACACACACACACACACACACACACACACACACACACACACACACACACACACATTTAGTCAGATGCATTCAGACAAGTCCCATACTGCACTCTGATGCTTCACAGATGAACCGATAACTGTCTGAGACCTCTGACATTCAAGACCCTGCAACAGACGGAGATGGAACAGATGGGTTGGTGGCCTGGGGGTGGAGCTGGATGTCTATCTTCATGGTATCCCCGTCTCCTCTTTAATCACTCTTGTTTGTGCTCAGAGAAGATTTGCTTGCATTCAAAACGTTTTTTTATAGTTGAATTCTTTGAAGAAATGAAATGACACAGTGTGTGTGTGTGTGTGTGTGTGTGTGTGTGTGTGTGTGTGTGTGTGTGTGTGTGTGTGTGTGTGTGTGTGATTTGCAGTATGTTTTTTTTTTCACATGCCATCTAAAGAACACGTTTAACTTTTGTTGACTTTTCCCTCCAGGGTGTTCACTGGATGGTTGTAGGGCATTCTCTATAATGTCATTGTTGTTATTAACAGGTTACACACACACACACACACACACACACACACACACACACACACACACACACACACACACACACACACACACACACACACACACAATAACAAAAAGATAAGCCGTCCTAAAAACTGATGGTGACAGGTGATTGATTTATGGTTTGAGTTCTTCAACAGTTAAGATCAAGATAACATGTTAACTTCATTTACACACACTCACCCGGTACATTTCTGCTAACACATACGGGAATAAAAAAATGGAGGGGGCTGTGAGGAGCAACACATATGCTGTCTGCTATTAAACAACTGTCAGTGCAACAGCCGGGTTATACAAAAAGATAGAGAGAGAGATGAAGAGACGCATCAAAACAACCTGTGGTAAAACTGAGCTGTACGCCATGAATTAACACCTTCTCCAGTGCTCCGTGATATCACGTGAAAGTAAGAGGGACCTGTAAATGTAAAAAGTCTGACAGAAATCTCAGTGTGTTCCTGCATCCTGTTGAGGTCTCCGAGCAATTTGCAGGACGCCCCCAACAGTCGTTACCCTTTCCATCTGGGCTGTGTGGCCTACTTTCTCTTCAAGACTAATCTTGCAAATGTAACACAATCATTTACACTTACAAGGACATCTGCAAGACATCGTGAAGAAAGGTGGACCAAACAGTTCAAAACAATTTTTAAGCTTTTTCACAAACCTTTTGTACTTTTGTGTTTTCTTTCTTGTATAATCTGCACGAAAACACACTTAATTTCAAATCCCCAGGAAAAAAAGCAATGAATGAAAAAAAACAAAAACAAACAAAAAAAAAAACCCTGGGTCATTTTATGAGGTGAATATCGATGCTTCTGCTACAGATTATGTATGCAGGCGGTGCTGCTGTGGCTCCAGTGAAAGGAGACGTGTTGAATTGTGTTCATTGGGTTTCTTGCTTTAGTAATGACTTTCATTCTGACTGTATGAGCTTCCTGTGTGTGATGCAGCACTCTGTTCTACTGCGATTCTCTATAATATTGATGCTTTCTATAGACGTGGCATCATAATACTGGTATTAAGAGGTGGATTGATTCAAGCAGGGCACCGTTGAAGGTATAGGGGTGAAATACGTGACCTGCTACTGGTGAAAGTGTGTATTCAGTCATCAATCTTCAAGGCACTTGGTTGTAGAATGCTAGAAAGAAGCAAAAGAAGCATACATGTATATTTGGGCTGTCAAAATAGACATCCTTTCCTTAATCAAATATTAAAAAAAACTCCACAGGAAAAGAATTTTTTAGCAATAAACATTTGTTTTACTGATGCGCCAAGTCTCAAATCAAGCATCAAAATCTGCCATGATTGCACATCCGGCAATTAAAACCGTCCGTGTGGAAACGTCGCAAAAGTTCCGTTTGGTGTTCTGATGATTTACGTAATTTTAAACACCATCATTACTTTAAAACATTTACAAGAATATTTTGTCTTCATGCTCTATGTTGAGTTTGGTTTCACTAATAATAAACATACATTTGCGTAAAGCATTGATATTTGTCCATGCGCATATTGATTAGAGTATTAGAAACTTGAAAAGTATTAATTTAAGGTACATGTAGAACAGATAAAAATGTGCGATTAAGTTGAGATTAATCAAGTTAACTTATGACAATCATTAGATTAATCGCATTTAAATATTTTAATTGATTAAAAGCCCTAATATATTATATATAGTGTATAGTTATACTTTATACTTATATTATTATTTATTTTTTACAAATTTTTTTATATTCCATTTCTATATAGATGTTGGACACTTGTAAACAGCCTTTCTGTACATATCATACTCTGCATAAATGTGTATGTGATAAATAAATTGATGTTTCTTCCTTTAATCATCTAAAACTAGAGCAATTTCCTTATAAACATTAATAAAGGTTACTATATGCAGAGGAAAAACAAGCAGCTGCACAATGAATGTGTATTTGTTATATATTAGTCAGGGTAAGGAAAATACAGATCTTTATAAAGAGGAAAAAGAGATTTGTGTGCACACATACTGCCACCTGGAGGATAGCCATGAACACAGCAGATATAAATAGAAAAGCTTCAAACTGCAAGATCTTTTGATAGAAAAAAAAAACAGTCAAATAAATCACATGACATCGTATCCCACCTTTAATGTCACCAGAAAAATGCTGATCTTCAGCCAAGTCCCAGAGCATGCTGCTTCACCATGATGCTTCAATACAAGAAAATATGTCTTCTTTATAATTCAGGTCATGCACATTCCTATTGTTTACATCCAACGCACAAGAATTGGACAGTGAATGACAAAAAGAATCCAAATGTGACATTTTTGTGTGTAACAGATGAGTAAGGTGGAGAACAGGAGAGATGTGATCAGACTTCCTCACCCCCACAGTCAAACATGAAGGTGGAAGCTTATTGGCTTGGGTTCGTTTTGGAGCAGGGAAGGTTTCGGAAAGTGAAAGAAATCCTGAGCCAACATGGCTCCTATTCCATACTTTAACACCATGTAATTCCATCTGGACTGTAGGCGGCTCATTGGAACAGACTTCACTGTATAACAAGATGATGAGCCTGTAAGCTCTGTAGGCGTTATTTAGAGAGCAAACAGTCGTCTGGAGTGAGATCTATCATGGAACGATCTGCCCAGTGACCGCAACTAAATCCTATTGAACTGCTCTGGGATGAACAAGAAATCTCCCACTAGTGAAGAACATCTTTGAGGCACGGCAAAGTGTTTCAGCTGAACGTTCAGAGAAATGAACTTTCCGGATGCTGAGAGTGTGTAAAGCTGTTCTTTATGCTAGGAGGGGGGTTTATAAAGAAAATAAAAGTTCTGGACATGTATAGATTTGTTTGGTCAAAGGAAATGTTTACACAGTTAGTTTGTTGCATAGAAACACAAAGAGCATGCTGGTGTCTCTGAAAAACCATAAAACACCTGGTGTTTCAACACTTTTTACATTTATTTTTTTAAGAGGATGAAGAGTGGAAAGTCGGTTGGACCAGATGACATACCGGTAGAAGCATAGAGATGTTTAAGAGAGATGCAGTGGAGTTTTTAACAAGATTGTTTAACAGGATTTTGGATGGTGAGAAGATGCCTGAGGAATGGAGAAGGAGTGTGCTGGTACCGATCTTTAAAAAATAATGGAGATGTGCAGACCTGCAGTAACTACAGGGGAATAAAGTTGATCAGTCACACCATGAAGTTATAGGAAAGAGTAGTGGAAGCCAGGCTGAGAGAAGAGGTGACCATCTGTGAGCAACTGTATGGTTTTATGCTGAGGAAGAGCACCACAGATGCCTTATTTGCTTTGAGAATGTTGATGGAGAAGTATAGAGAAGGACAGAAGGAGTTGCATTGTGTGTTTGTGGATTTAGAGAAGGCGTACGACAGGGTGCCGAGAGAGGAGTTGTGGTATTGTATGGGGAAGTCTGGTGTGTCAGAGAAGTATGTGAGGGTGGTGCAGGACATGTATGAGGACAGTGTGACAGCAGTAAAGTGTGAAGAGAAGAGTATCTGCAAGAGTGAAAGGGAAAGTTTATAGGACTGTGGTGAGACCTGAGATGTTGTATGGTTTAGAGACATAGTTAGTGTTTTTGTGTTTAGAGACATTAGTGGCATTGAGTAAGAGACAGGAGGTGGACCTGGAGGTAGCAGAGCTAAATATGTTTAGGTTTTCATTGGGAGTGATGAGGGTGGACAGGATTACAAATGAGTTTATTAGAGGGACAACGCATGGTGAGGCTTTGTGAGACAAGGTGAAGGAGGCGAAATGGAGATGGTTTGGACATGTGCAGAGGAGGGACATGGGGTATATCAGTAGAAGAATGCTGAGGATAGAGACACCAGGAAGGAGGAAAAGAGGAAGAGCAAGAGGAGGTTTATGGATGTGGTGAGGGAGGACATGCAGGTAGTTGGTTTGAAAGAGGCTGATGTAGAGGACAGGGGGGTTTGGAGACGACGATCCGCTGTGGCGCCCCCTAATGAGATAAGCCGGAAGAAGAAGAATATAATCACACTCTTGATATCACCCAAATGATGATAGGTTCCCATTTGAGAGTCTGGCTCCTCTCAAGGTTTCTTTCTCATTCTATCTAAAGGAGTTTTTCCTGGGGTGGCTGCTCATCAGGGATTAATACACATTATTCACTTATATTAAATGTTTCTATAATTCTTACAGCCTGTAAAGCTGCTTTGATATAATGTCTGTTGTTAAAAGCACTATGGAAATAAACTTGAACTCATGTCATATGATGACTTGGCCAAAAGTATGTGGACACCTGACCATAAAATTTCTCATTTTCAAACATCAAATTCCACATTTGCTCTCCATTTACTGGATCTTCCACATTTTCCATCCCATGGAAAGCGTATCTTCTTCATGGAGCTGGCTTTATGCACCGGAGAGCATTGTCATGCTGGAACAGGTTTCAAATGAAAGGACATTTTTACACTACTGCATATCCAAAGACTTTCGATACAAGGCTGCGCCTACAAGTTTTTCCAAAAGAGGACATATGGATGGATAAGTCAGGTGTCCTAATACTTTTGGACATAGTGTATTTCTTTTTAAAAACCAGACTTTTATTTTGAAAAACAACAGTGCCGTTCAGAGCGCTTCCTCCTTTTATTGGTGTTGGTCACGTGATGTTGGGAAGGAGCAGTGAACCGTGTAATGTGGAATATTATTTGGGTTTAGGAGGTCACGTGGTTTTTGGTCGCATCCCAGAAGCAGTGTGGTTGTAATGATTTAACTTTTTCCCCAAAACACACACACACACAGAAGGACATGAGGTCTCTGAGCTTCGTGCAGCGCGTGTGTTTGGACTTCACCGGCTCCCTCTTTCCCCACGCCATCTGTCTCGGAGACGCTGATAACGACTCCGTAAGTTCGCTCTCCTCCTCGTTTTAGGAGAAAATCCTAAACAACAACAACAAAAATGCCGCCGGGTGACGTCATTTGCAACTCTTTTCCACGGCCAGAGAGGAAGCACTGCTGATGGGCGTGTCTTAGTGATGCGTTAGGTCACGTGAGCAAGGATTTTCTATAAAGGTTTATAGTGGAACAGATCTGAACAAAATCTAATACATTTGGATAAAATATTTTTCATAGAATAAAATGTACGCAAATGTTTATTTATGTATAGTAACAGTTAGACACAAACAAACATAATCACATTTATTACTGTCAATATATAAAATAACTGTTCCAAACAAACAATCGAGACATTCAGGGGTATTATAACAAACACTAGTGATTAGTGATTGGTTATTGGGAATAGAATTGATTTGTGATTGGTCATTTGGAACAATAGTGATTAGTGATTGGGAACAAAGTGTTTATTAAATGATTATTGAGAGCGAAACGATCGATCTTTAGGAACAATGGTGATTGGTTATTTTGAAGAACGGTGACTGCTAATTGGTTGTTGGGAACAATTGTGATTTTTGATTGGTCATTGACAACAAGGGTGATAAGTAATTGGTGATTGGGAAAATGGTTATTTGTGATTGGTGATTTGGAACAATGGAGATTATTGATTGGTAGGGGAGTAATGGTACACGTGCTTGTACTGAAATGTTCAGTACAGGGTTTTCGGTTAATTTCACGTGTGTACCGAATGCAATCCTGTTTACGTGCAGAATATAGATCAAATCTGAGTTCCCTCAGGAACGTATTAAGTGGCGGACTGCAAGTTTGTTTGGTCTCCGCCTTGCACTTTGCATTTTTTTAAAATTATTATCAAACTTGAAAACATACACAACAATGCCAGGGGTATAAAAAAGAAACTAGAGTTAGAGCAGTGTCACCGTGGCGACTCGCTCCGTACCGGAAATAAGACTTTATTTTTACGCATGCATGAAAACGCTAAAGAATCTTCCCATCCATTAGTCGTTAACCAGGACGTGGCAAGCGGTTATGGATTCTTTAGCGTTTTGTGTCCATCTTCAAGAATTTCTCTTAAAAGGAGAAAATCCTGACAATTCCGCATATCGAGGGAGTGAATGAATGAAGGATGGACAGTTAAGTAGATCATATCTTTAGAAAATTAAATATTAAATGTAAAACACACACACACACACTTACATACACATCTGTATGACCCAAATGGGGTCTAAGAAATGTAAACTATTAAATTTTTCCATTCATATCATGATATTAAATAAATTAAATTTGTGCCAATTTAATGATTACTCAATTTAATCATTATAATAAAAAAAGTGCGTTGTCTTCAGTGATGCCGCAAATGTAGTGATTGGTTATTGGTAACAAAATGTATTATTGATTGGTTATTGAAACCAATAGTGATCAGTGATTGGTTGTTAGGAACAATAGTGATTAGTGACTCATCAGTGGTGATTGGTGAATAGGATCAGTGGTTATACGTGACTAGGAACAATGGTGATTTGTGATTGGGGGAACAATAGTGATAAGTGATTGGACACTGGGATTAAATAGTGATTAGGGATTGGTCATTGAGAACATCGTTGGTGACTGGTTGGGAACAACAGTGATTATTAATAACAATCATTATGATAATCACATTAATGTTGTATGGATTAGAGACAGTGGCATTGAGTAAAAGACAGGAGGTGGAGCTGGAGGTAGCAGAGCTGAAGATGTTGAGGTTTTCGTTGGGAGTGACGACGATGGACAGGATTAGAAATGAGTTTATTAGAGGGACAGCGCATGTAAGACGTTTTGGAGACAAGGTGAGGGAGGAGAGATTCAGATGGTTTGGACATGGGGTATATCTGTAGAAGAATGCTGAGGATGGAGCCACCAGGAAGGTGGAAAAGAGGAAGACCAAGGAGGAGGTTTATGGATGTGGTGAGGGAAGACATGCAGGTAGTTGGTGTGAAAGAGGCAGATGTAGAGGACGGGGGTGTGGAGACGGATGATCCGCTGTGGCGCTCCTTAATGGGAGAAGCCAAAAGAAGAAAAAGAAAATAATCACATTACAAAAAGTGGTTTTAAATGTTCCAAAAAATTACCAAACAATCAACATGTCATGGTGTCTGACTACCTGCTGTCTTTACATGTGCACATCTGCTGTGTCCGACATCCTGACCTACTTTAGATCCATCGAGAAACAGATTCGCTTGTTAATTCGATCTCACCGACTTTACAGTCCACTGATTCATCACTCATTACAGAAGTAGAAAAAATTGTCAACAATGACATAAATCTGAATTCGAAAGAATATGAAACGAATTTGTTGTAAATAAAATCCCTTACGTTTTGCTCTGTAGCTGAACGAGCTTGTGGTGGGCGACACGAGCGGGAAGTTATACATCTATAAGAATGACGATTCCAAGCCCTGGCTCACTAGAACATGTGTAGGAATGGTAAGTGTCATTACCCACTGGTCCATTTACTCTCACTTTTATTCTGAATACCTTTCAGTCTGAAAGATTTTCAAATATCGTAGCAGAACGTTCACCGCTGCCTTCTGTTGCTAGCTAACCTGCGTGGGAGTTGGAGACCTCTGTAATAAAGGCAAGGTAAGGAAACGTGTAAGAATAAGTCTCTATGTTGGCACGAATGAATTCCGGGCGTCTTTACGCACGACTGTGTTTTGTTTGTCAGAACTTAGTGGTGGCTGCAGGTGCAGAAGGCTGGTTCCACGTGTTCGACATCACCTCCACCGCAGCCAAAGCCGAATCCTCAGGTCAGCACGAGTGGATGTCCGGGGATGAGCAGAAGCCGTGTTTCACCCAGCACATCCCTGCTAATGCTAAAGTCATGCTAATCAGTGACATCGGTGAGTAAGCGTTAGAAGTCAGAAGGCACTTAAGTAAATTGATGATTTGCTGTCTGTTTAAACCAAAGTAGATTTTTTCCATTGAATCGCATTGTGTTGAATCGAATCGAAATCGTATCGGTAGCGGCTTCATATGTACCTTTTAATGTATCGTATCGTTGGCTATGTATCGAAATGCGAATCGCATCGGCTTTAGCGATGGAGATCCACATCCCTACAGGTCACACACAGCTGAAAGGAGTTCCAGTCGCTCTCTACAGTTCCATATCACTCCGCTAAGTCACCGAAGAGAAAACTTGTCTGAGCGTCTTTCACAGGCCAATCAATCTGATTTATTATTTATTACTGCAGAAGATACAACAGATAACAAAAGATCTCTCTTTCTCTCTCTCTCTCTCTCTCTCTCTCTCTCTCTCTCTCTCTCTCTCTCTCTCTCTCTCTCTCTCTCTCTCTCTCTCTCTCTCTTTCTCTCTCTCTTTCACTCTCAGTCTGTATCCAATAAATACACATCAATAACTTGAGTCTCTGTTCCTACTACAACGTATGTCCAAAAGTTTGTGGACACCCGATCATAAAATTAGCTATGTGCTTCTTTTTGAACATTTCCAATCCACATTCAGTCCCTATTTGCTATTATAAGAACCTCCACTCTTCTAGGAAGATGTTACACTATATTTTTGTGGAGATATATTCATTTGTTTTTTATTTTATTTATGTCTATATTTATTTATAGAAATATATACAGTGAGGAAAATAAGTATTTGAACACCCTGCTATTTTGCAAGTTCTCCCACTTAGAAATCATGGAGGGGTCTGAAATTGTCATCGTAGGTGCATGTCCACTGTGAGAGACATAATCTAAAAAAAAAAATCCAGAAATCACAATGTATGATTTTTTACTCTATTTATTTGTATGATACAGCTGCAAATAAGTATTTGAACACCTGAGAAAGTCAATGTTAATATTTGGTACAGTAGCCTTTGTTTGCAATTACAGAGGTCAAACGTTTCCTGTAGTTTTTCACCAGGTTTGCACACACTGCAGGAGGGATTTTGGCCCACTCCTCCACACAGATCTTCTCTAGATCAGTCAGGTTTCTGGCCTGTCGCTGAGAAACACGGAGTTTGAGCTCCCTCCAAAGATTCTCTATTGGGTTTAGGTCTGGAGACTGGCTAGGCCACGCCAGAACCTTGATATGCTTCTTACAGAGCCACTCCTTGGTTATCCTGGCTGTGTGCTTCGGGTCATTGTCATGTTGGAAGACCCAGCCTCGACCCATCTTCAATGCTCTAACTGAGGGAAGGAGAATGTTCCCCAAAATCTCGCAATACATGGCCCTGGTCATCCTCTCTTTAATACAGTGCAGTTGCCCTGTCATATGTGCGGAAAAACACCCCCAAAGCATGATACTACCACCCCCATGCTTCACAGTAGGGATGGTGTTCTTGGGATGGTACTCATCATTCTTCTTCCTCCAAACACGTTTAGTGGAATTATGACCCAAAAGTTCTATTTTGGTCTCATCTGACCACATGACTTTCTCCCATGACTCCTCTGGATCATCCAAATGGTCATTGGCAAACTTAAGACGTGCCTGGACATGTGCTGGTTTAAGCAGGGGAACCTTCTGTGCCATGTATGATTTCAAACCATGACGTCTTAGTGTATTACCAACAGTAACCTTGGAAACGATGGTCCCAGCTCTTTTCAGGTCATTGACCAGCTCCTCCCGTGTAGTTCTGGGCTGATTTCTCACCATCCTTAGTATCATTGAGACCCCACAAGGTAAGATCTTGCATTGAGCCCCAGTCTGCAAAATAGCAGGGTGTTCAAATACTTATTCTCCTCACTGTATATATTTCTATAAATAAATATACACACACACATATATTAGGATGTTCATAAGGGGACAGCGCATGGTCCTGAAGTGTATGTTTTCCTAGAACATTCTCTTTATTCTCTTGATTGTTTACTTGCTCGATTTTATCAACGGTGGCAAATGCTTTATTTTAGATCAAAAACGTGCTGTAATGAAACAGAGATGTGTAGATTTTTTTTTACAGAAGCTGTAAATGCATCTAAATATTTCTAAATGGGGCAAATGTTGTCTAGTTATGTTCTAGTTATATTGAAATGCGTGTATGTTTCTGTGTGTGTGTGTGTGTTAGATGGTGATGGCCGCAGTGAGCTTGTCGTAGGCTACACCGACCGCGTGGTGCGAGCTTTCCGATGGGAGGAGCCGCCTGACGCCACGGATCTGTCAGCTGGTCACCTGATTCTGTTAAAGAAATGGCTCCTGGAGGGGCAGGTACACACACACACACACACACACACACACACACACACACACACACACACACACTCACACACACACTCACACAGTGGAGTTTAGACTTGAGTTTCATGAATTATTAAACATTCTTATACTCATCTTTTTCCTCCTATTTGCTGTTGTTTGCAGCAGTGTCCAGAGCCTATAGTGTACACACAGACACAAGTACTCACTTTAAATCAGCTCAAATAAAACGTCTAAAATTCCCGCTCCTGAACGGCAGTGATGTACGAGAACTGGACGTGGATGATGAATGTAGTTCAGTGTTCCATTCTCCTCATAAGAAGAGAGTATTTATTTATTTATTTATTTTAAGGTGGACAGTTTATCAGTAAACTCGGCCCCAGACGGCAGGCCTGAGCTCATGGTCTCACAGCCAGGCTGCGGTTATGCCGTCCTGCTCTGCTCCTGGACACAAGATGGCGCTGCAGTGCCTGGAGAGAGCCACGTGAACGCTTCAGCAGGGTGAGCCGTCCTGAATCTGACTGATTTGAGTGAAGGGCTTTCTATAGGCCCAGGGTCGATGCTAGGTATAGGCAGAACATGCAATTGGATACGGGGCCTCCATAACCATAACAAACCTATACACTAGTGGATGGGCCGTGTAAGACATAGCGCTTTGTTTATTGGATATAAAATAACAATCGGCTGAAGTCAAACAAGTTAATATCAGCATTTAAACGTGACTCTACTCACTCTGCATGAAGACACTGTGTACAGTGATGAATAAAATCCAAGTTTTCCGCATACTGACCCGATGGCGCCGAAACGAATGCATCCCTCCTGTGTTGCTAAATGAAAATGAATCAAAATCTAAACATGCACGCAAAGAAAACACTGCTCGTGATTTAGCTACGAAGCCTTATAGTGTGCTGATTCACCTCAGCACCGTTTGAAGATCATTACTTGCAGCCGGTTTATTCAAAACAGTGCGCCAGATGACCTTTATTTTTTTTTTTGTGTGTTGGACTTAAAAAGGTACAAATTTGTTTTAAGTTGTTTTTTATTTTTCTGAATATTGAAGAGAAGGAGGTCATAGTATACATTTTGCCTTCAGATATCTAGAACCAGCCGATATTATGTATAAACAAATAATTCCCCAAGTTTTAGATCAGAGGATGTTATATGTCACTGTTACCCACAGTTCATTGCTCTTACATGGAATACAATGACGAATTCTAATGATCTGACACTTTGGAGAGCTTCCATGCTTCCCATTCAGCATTTATAACATGAGCAATAATTTGTCAAATAAATTAATAAAATAAAACGCATCCGAGGTAATAATGTTTCCACAACCTGAAGCTCAAAACTATTTGGACAGTCTTGGGACACCTGACTTTTCCAGCCATATGCTGTTCTTCCACAAACTATTAACACACAATTGTACAGGATGTCTTCAGATGCACTAGCATTTAATCTTCTCCTAAACTTAAACTAGGAGACCCAAACCTGTTCATAAAAAAGATGTACTGCTATATTGCATTATCCCTCAACACTATTGGGATGAATGTGAACGCTGACTGCACACCAGGCCTCCTCACCTCCTCACCTACATCAGTACCAGACTTTACTAACACCCTGAGACTGAATAAACCTACACAAATCTCCACAATAATATAGTGGAACATCTTCCTAGAAGAGTGAAGGTTCTTTTAAAAGTAAATAGGGACTGAATGTGGAATGCAATGCTCAAAAAAAGAAGCACATAACAAATTTTATGCTTGGTGTCCACAAACTTTTGGACATACATTGCAGTAGGAACAGAGGCTCAAGTTATTGATGTGCAGATCCTGGATACAGATTGAGAGTGAGAGAGAGATAGAGAGAGGAAAAACTATAAATATGTGATTGCAGTATTAAGACAGAAAAGCCTGTAAAGCAAGAATCAATATTTATTGATTTGTTTGTTTGTATGTCGTATCTTCTGCAGTAATAAATAATGAATTTGATTGATTGGCCTGTGAAAGACGCTCAGACACTTGGCGGAGTGATATGGAACTGTAAAGAGCGACTGGAACTCCTTTTAGCTGTGTGTGACCTGTAGGGATGTGGATCTCCATCGCTAAAGCCGATGCGATTCGCATTTCGATGCATAGCCAATGATGCATTAAAGTAAAATGATACATATGAAGCCGCTACCGATACGATTTCGATTCGATTCAACACAATGCGATTCAATGGAAAGAAATATGACGTACGCAATTCAATATGGTACAGATAGTTCACTTTTATTACTTTGGTTCAAACAAACAGCAAATCATCAATTTACTTAAGTGCCTTCTGACTTCTAAAGCATGGCCCTTTCACAAACACGCTTTTGTAGTGCAAAAGAAAAAAAGATTAAATAAAACCAGACGTTCTTTTCCTGCCCTGGCTTCAGGAAGTTACAGCTCTACCTCTGCCATGTTAATCTGTATTCTATGTGACTCTCAGGACACGCCTCGGTCTCTGTAGTGTTGACACGTCATATTCTCGAACGTGCTCAAAAAAGTTTAGCGATGAAAAATCGATCTACGTATCAAATATTGGTCGTAAATTATTTGTCACTTTATACATAATAAAAGTATCTACAAATAGTTATGTATAAATTAATCTTTTTTTCTTTTTTTTTTGTTAAAATATGTTTAAAACGAGGCTTCGCGATACAAATGGCAACTTTTTAAAATCGATGCATCACATTGTTAACATGTGAGTGAACTGTACTGTGCCTGCGGATCAGAGAAGGTCATGAGTTCAGTCTGAGGTGAAAAGGATAATCAGATGTAGGACTGCAATGAACTCATGTCACTGAGACCTGATGAGGAGAAAAGAGATGATGATGATGATGATGATGATGATGATGATGAGGGTGTGTGATATTTTTGTTACCTTTGTTTCAGAGGCGGGCCTTCCAGAGACATCGTTCTTCATCTGACCACCGGACGCATTCATAACAAGAACGTGTCGACCCATCTGATAGGAAGCATCAGGAGGGGTACTGCATGTACCTACACACACACACACACACACACACACACACACACACACACACACACACAAACACACACGATAGGCAGCATTAGGAGGGGTTCTGCATGTACCTACACACACACACACACACACACACACACACGATAGGCAGCATCAGTATGTACCTACACACACACACACACACACACACACACACACACACAACAGGCAACATCAGGAGGGGTACTGCATGTACCTACACACACACTCACACACACACACAAAAACACACACACTAGTTAGCATCAGTAGGGGTACGGCACACAAACAAACACACACACATATATACACACACACACACAAAAACACACACACTAGTTAGCATCAGTAGGGGTACGGCACACAAACAAACACACACACACACACATATATACACACGCACACACACACACACACACAATAGGCAGCATCAGTAGGGGTACGGCATGTACCTACACACACACACAAAAACGATAGGAAGCATCAGTATGTACATACACACACACACACACACACACACACACACACACACACACACACACACACACACACACACACTCACACACAGAAGCATCAGTTGGATGGTAAATGTAAACCGATTTAATGTATTGTGCTGCTGCCACCTAATTGGTCGATTGGATAACTGCAAGAATATTCAGGTTTTCCTAATAAAGTGCACCAATAAAAATGTGTCCAAGTGTTTTGCGTAATATAAAAATTTATTAAACATCCTTTTTTTTTTTTTTTTTGTAGGTTCGAAGGAAGACGACTCTAAAGGAGGCTTATTTGCTCTCTGTACTTTAGATGGTAAGCAGCATAAGCTATGGTCCTACATCCATATTTAACTTCATCTCATCAGCTGCTGAATCTAGTCTTGAAAATGACGACACGTGAAAATGTTTTACACCCAGACATAACATGGGATATTATTAAAATGTTTCCTGACAGTTGAGTGGTAACTCAGACCATCCCAGCCAAAAAAATCACTGTATTTGATGAACCTGAAAATGATAAAACTACATACTAAGAGTTCGATTTGGGGCTGAAGATGTCTTCATGCTGAAACTCCCGATTCTGTCATCAAGTGACAGCTGTAATATGTTTTTCTGAGTCAGAACACTGATAGCGTTTTTTTTATTGGCGCAGGTACGCTGAAGCTCATGGACAGCTCTGAGCAGCTCCTGTGGTCGGTGCAGGTGGATCATCAGCTGTTCGCACTACAGAAACTGGACATCACGGTCAGTAGGTCAGGGTTAAAAAAATAAACAGGGCAGTGTAACTATAACCTGTGGGGTTGTTTTGTTTAGACCAGGGTCAGTCTGAATATACAATGCCTGAAGTCTGAATTGTGATTAGCTGAAAGAAGTTCAGGTGTGAATAGTGGATCGTGATTGGCTGAAACTTTGGGTGTAATTAGTGGATTGTGATTGGCTGGAAGAAGTTCAAGTGCGAATAGTGGATAGCGATTGGCTGGAAGAAGTTCATGGTAACTATTGGATTGTGATTAGATGTAAGAAGTTCAGGTGTGAATAGTGGATTGTGATTGGCTACAACTTCAGGTGTGAATAGTGGATTGTGATTGGTTACAACTTTAGGTGTGAATAGTGGATTGTGATTGGTTACAACTTTAGGTGTGAATAGTGGATCGTGATTGGCTGGAACTTCGGGTGAATAGTGGATTGTGATTGGCTGGAACTTTCGGGTGTGATAAGTGGATTGTGATTGGCTGGAAGAAGTTCAGGTGTGAATAGTGGATTGGGATTGCCTGGAAATTCAGGTGTGAATAGTGGATTGTGATTGGTTGGAAGTTCAGGTGTGAATAGTGGATTGGGAGTGGCTGAAAGTAGTTCAGATGTGATAGTGGATTTCACTTGGCTGGGTTAGGGTTAGGGTTAGGGTTAGGGTTTAGGGTTGTGATTGGCTAGAAGTTTAGGTGTGAGTTCAGGGCATTGAACAGACAAGTATATCTAACTAAATGTGCTGCTTATAAACACCTGTAACCATAGTAACATCCTGTTCTAGTTTCATCTAGTGAGACAGCTATTGTAGACATTTCCTAATTAACCTTACTGAGCTCAATGGAGGAGTTTTGCATGTGGTGAAACTTATATGGTGACTACACAAGATGAATTTGAAGAAATGAAAACATAATGAAAAAGAATAAGAATTTAAACAGCTTTGTTATTAGTATTTTTTATCTCTGGGAGAAATGTTGGACTTCTAAACAGAAGGCTGTGAGTTCATTTCCCACCACCACTAAGCTGCCAATGCTGGGTCCTCATGCCATAAATGCATTTACATGCCATAAATGCAAATAGATGTTGTTCTTCACCTCCACATCATGCAACGTCCTGTAACACCTCACACCTCCACCAGGATCATCATCACTGTAATTCTTCTTAGATGTGGATGTGTATTTAGGGCGATGGAAGAGAGGAGGTGGTGGCGTGTGCCTGGGACGGACAGACGTACATCATCGACCATAATCGCACAGTGGTCCGATTCCAATTCGATGAGAACGTGAACGCTTTCTGCGCCGGTATGGAGGTGTTTTTCTATGTGTGTGTGTGTGTGTACGTGTGTGTGTGTGTGTGTGTGTTTGTGTACGTGTGTTTGGAGTGGAGCATGAAGCATGGGTCACCACTAGTTGTCAGTGTTGGAGCTTCAGAAAAATCACAATACCATTTTTTCTTCTCTCATTGTGCCTGCTCTGCTGGTCAAGGATAAATTGCTGAGAGATTACAAAATGTATATATTTTTTTATAAAACACATCATATAAAAGATACTGAAGGGGAAGAGAGAAAACATGCATATAAAGCAAGTATATGCTTTTCAAATACATTTATTAGATATTCTATAAGGATATTAGTTTAATTCCCATTGGTATTAATTACTCTCAATGTGCAATGTATGTTCAAAAGTTTGTACCACTTTTTTAACATCTCATTCCACATTTAGTGGCCATTTACTATTCTGATAAACTCCACTCTTCTGGGAAAGATGTTCTACTAGATTTTTGTGGAGGTTAGAGTAGATTCATTCTGCTACATGGGTGTTTGTAAAGTACTGATGGCAGTGAGAAGGTGAGGAAGCCTGGGGTGCAGTCAGCGTTCACATTCATGATGTTCAATAGGGTTGGAGCTTTGTAGCAGGAGATCTTCCATATCCTCCAACTTATTTAAAGCAGATCTTTATTTAGCTGGCATTGTGCATTTCTGCCAAAACCCGACCGTCGAACATTATCAGCATTAACTTCTTCAGCAATTCGAGTTGATTTGTTGGATCAGACCCCACGGGCCAGCCTTCGCTCCCCATGTGCATCAATGTGCTTTGGATCCCCATGACCTTGTCACCAGTTCACCACTGTTCCTTTCTTGGACCACTTTTGATAGATGAAAAATGGTTGTCTTTAATAGCTCTTCAGCACCAGCACCATCATGCCAACCTGCATGTCTGGACTATCATTTTGCCATTTCTGACTGTTTTGAAGCCCAGGGAGGTAGAATTTAAGGTAACGTTTTCCAAAACTGGTAAGCTAGGATCTGATTGTGACGCCATCTACGTTGGCTGACTGTCAGGGAAAGAAGGCAACTGGCCACCCCATTTGGAGACAGTCTGGGGTGATGGGATCAAGGTTCGAAACATCGGATGATGTATATCCTAGTGATTTTAGAGTCCAGAATTCCCTCAATTTTTGTCAACACAGTATGGTTATGACAGTATCCATCAGAGCGGTTTTCAGGGAGCGAATTTCTCGCTCTCAGCTACCTCCATAGTGTGGCCATCCATTAACTCCACAGTTCTTTGTAGGGCTAGTTGATGTGGCTGGCCATAGTGTGGTGAATTTGGGGGGTTGAAATGGAATTCAGTCTAGTAAATAGCCAGTTGTCTCTGCAGGCCTTGGACCAGAGCCTTCCTCTGAAGTTTGTGCGTTTGAGGGCCATAAGGGGGAAATCAGACTATGGAGGATGTCAATGTATACTGCTCTGATGGTGAGGCATTTGAATATTATTCCACATTTTTTCTTGTTGCATCGACCCATTCTGGCGTTGCAGGGAATGAAGCAGTCCACACCAAAAGTGCAAAGTTCTCAGGACCTGTGTAGAAAAGTAACAAATTACAACTTTGTATGATAAGTTTAGAGACGGGTACCTTAGGTCGAGTATGATAGGGTGGTCAGGCTCAAGAAAGGGGCCGTCATGTAAACATCCATATTGGTTATCGGTTCGGCCTTGCGATATTCACATCTCTGCACTGTTTGATATGGTGTTGTGGTAAAGTGTAAAGAGCTGCAAGTAGTGCCAAACGAAAGGGCTTGCCACTCGTACACATCCGGTTGCTCCTGTGGGCGCCTCTCCAGAGTAAACACATGAGTGATTTGTCTTCTGGGAGCAATCTAATTGGTGGAACATCCCCTCAATGTGGTTGCCACTAAATGTTCCCTAAATCTGAGTAACACGGAAAGAAGGGATACTGGTCGCGCGAAGCAAAAGCTCATTTAGATTTTAGCAATGGAAGACTTTTAGATTTTTCCCATTGTGCTCCACCATGTGGTGTGAAACATACCAGGAATAGGGAGAGCCGGTCTCAGCATTCTGAGGTAATTTGCTAAAATAGCCTGCTTGTTCCAGTTTGGAAATCTCAGCAGTATAAACCACTGCTAGCTGTGGGTTTGGGGCCAGTTTTCTTTCATTGGTTCTTAACTGCAATAAGACTGCCTCTTTCCATGCTCGAAGCTCTGGCATGTTCTTGACACCATTCATTACAATCCTTATTGTCTTCCTTTCCAAGATTTCACTGCCTCCTGATCCCGGTTAGATTGGATGCAATCTTTTCATTGCACCAGGGCAGCATGTCCATCTGATTTGATTCTGGCAATGAGAATATATAGACAGAAATAAGACAGTACATAGACAGTGATGTTCAGTCCTTTCAGTCCTTTTGTAGGGCTAGTTGATGTGGCTGGTTATATTGTTGGTCTGGAGCATCCACCATCCTTGTGTAGGGCTGTTGTGAATGGCAATATTAGATAAGTAGAGCCTCCACTAGTTTCAGGTCCGTGAGGAACTATACTATACCTGACGGGGTGGCAGTAGACATGCACTGACTTCCAACCTGTTGCTGTACCATCTGCAGATGTAGCTGCCTCATTTGTCATGTGAGCTGGGCCGTTTGTGGTCTGGAATGTGTCTCTGTCCTGCTGTATCCTCTGAGGCGATTTGTGGAGATCCTGGTTCTCCCTCTTTATGATATCTGATACAGATTCACATTCTTTGTCGGACCACTGCAGCCGACTGTCTACCTTATAACTTGGTAGTGGAGTGAAGCCGGTTGCCCCTTCCTCTGCTTCCAAGCCTTCGGTTGGTCTGGTTGAAAGAACAGGTGGTGACATAGGTTGCTGGACAGACCTAGGGAGAGTGAAACCAGTGAGTCATACTCCTCCTAACGTGCGGGGAGGGTCGTCTTCCTCCTGATTTGCACACTTGGCTCATCTTTTGCCTGATGTGGCATCTTCTATTCCTCTGGTAAGTCTGAATATCCAGCTTGAAGGACCATAAAAAAATGGTTTGGCGTTAGTAGATGTTCACCATATGGAATAGTTTGCTGACTCAGGATGCTAACCCACCAGGGGCTGTCCGCATGCGACAGAATGAAGACGCACTTACTTTCAGGGAATAACCCATTTATTGTTACCACTAGATTACAAATTCTTATGCAGAAGAATTATTAGGTGGTACAGCTGGTTGTATCTGAATAAGGTTGTGGTTCTCTATAAAATGAAAATAGTGACACATTCAGAAGCATACATAATAATTCTCATAATCTATAACAATTAAAAATATTGAAAATAAAGCAGCATAACAACCAAGGTTAATAATTGAACCTGACTATTAGGAAAAACGAGTATAAAGCAGGCTGTAAACTCTTATATTCTTTGCAACTCGCATTTGTAATCTGACACCTTGCACGCGCTGTGCTCTGTGGACAAGCTATGGATATAAAACAAACAAAAGGCTACCGGCACACTTATGGAAAATAAACGTGTGTGTGTGTGTGTGTGTGTGTGTGTGTGTATGTATGTATGTGTATATATATATATATATATATATATATATATATATATATATATATATATATATATATAGATATAGATATAGATATAGTTTCTGTGAGGGTGGGGTAGATCACATGGTGACAGGTACTGGACGCTGATTGGCTCACGCCAGGTGCGTATGTTCCACAATGTCAAAGTGCAAATGTTTCAATCGAGAGCTAAAGGTGATAGCAACCCGGTTGCATTATTTTTTACAAAATATACTGACCAGTACAGACCAGGAACACCACACACAGTCGCCAGGGCTGCTCATCAGGGATAAATACACATTGCTCACCTTGACAATGTCGGTTGTGAAAAGCGCTATAGAAATAAATTTGACTTGGCTTGACTTGAGTTTTGGAGATGCTCTGACCCAGTCGTCTGCCATCACAATTTGTCCCTTGTCAAACTCAAATCCATACGCTTGCCCATTTTTCCTGCTTCTGACACATCAACTTTGACGAAAAAATATTCACTTGCAGCAAAATCAAAGCATTTTTACTTGTGCTCTTGAATGTTTGGGACAAATGTATGTGTATTATGTCTTATCAGACTCTAATCCACATCCTGGATTCTACACCAATCCTTCTGCTGCTTGTTTACCGCTTTCCAAATGCTTGTGTACTGTTGCAGGGCTGTACGCGTGCAAACAGGGCAGGAACATTCCATGTCTGGTGTACGTGAGTTTCAGTCACAAGATCTATGTGTACTGGAGGGTCAAACTGGAGTGCATGGAACCCACCAGCCTCAAGAGAGTGCTGGAGGACAGGCCAGGATACACACATCTGCTGAGCAAACTGGGAGTGGGTGAGGAAACGTGTGTGTGTATGTGTGCAAATGGTCAAACCACATGGCCCATGTTAATTTCTGTGAATAATTATCTCCCTGGTGAGCTATAAACTAGGCTGTTTACCCTGTCAGGAAGTCAGGGTCATGTTTTCAGGGCAACGCTGTTAATGATGGAAAGTTTTCCTTAAGTATTCTCGTTATCTGAATCTAATCATGTATTACATGCGAGTGTTTGTTACATTTTCCAATAATAATGCTGCATCCAAAGACATCCTTTTTTGTGTGAACAATTTGGGAAATAAGCACATATGGGTGGAAAAGCCCAATATATTTTTGGCCTTATAATGTCACTAAAAGGATCGATAGAAACAATATCTGGTAAAAGTTTATTCACCAAACCATGCGTGCGATTGAATAATTTGGGTTTTTTGCTTCGACAGAACCGAGTGACGCGGAAGCCGTTCGGAAGCTGATCAGAGACGTATTGTACAGAGACTCGTAATGAAGCGAATGTTATTTGTAAGTGTGAAATCAAACTATGAATAAATGGCTTCAAAATCCTGGACGAAGGATGGATGAAGTAAATGTAAATCAGTCGTTCCTTTTTATTTACGAGTGGAAAAAACTTAACTGGTGGAACACACAGCAAACCACCAATCAGGGTCGAGCGCACGCTCTGTTTTGAACTTGTTTCGATCGGCGCTTCGTGGCATTTACTGATCACCAACCTACAGTTCAGCATCAGTTCAACAGCAAACATTTAAAGAGGAATAAATGATGGAAGAAACTCCAGACTCGAACTTAACCTTATTTACACAATTCTTTTGAATGATTGAAAATAAGGTTTTAGGCTCATGATCACTTGAATAGATACCAATCAGTGTTTGACTCCTTAATATCATTCTATTAATAGATCAGTGGAAGTTTAAAGTCATATTTTACCGAGTGGATCTCTACTTTAACTACATGGTTTGTGTACTTTATCCTCCACTGGCTCTGATGCGACGTGTGTTTTTTTTTTTTTATTAAAGTTTGAAGGCTTTACGCTATAACGGATATTTTCCATGAGAGAAGAATAAAAAGGGGCTGAAAGTCATTTGTCCATATACGTATATATACGTATATGTGTGTGTATATATATATATATATATATATATATATATATATATATATATATATATATATATATATATATATATATATATATGCGAGTGCGTCTGGAGCAGCAACTGTAACACAACATTCCTGTATGACCGGCCTTTTTGTGTGACCTTCAAGGGTCAAGTGGATTAAATACTCCTTCTGGTTATCGTATTTTTTATATATATATATATATATATATATATATATATATATATATATATATATATATATATATATATATATATATATATATATTTACAAACTGCCAATGTAATGTAACCTTAAATTATTTTTCTCATTGCTTCGTTCCCACCGGCTCAGGTTGGCTCAGCGCGTGCCTCCGATTCCTACGAACTGAACTTTGTGCCCTGTGTTTTTCCCCAAACCAGGCAGTAAGAACCAGCACAGCACGGTCTGTGTTTTATATAGTACAGTTCAGCATTTAAGCCTGGGAAACGTCCAGCCAGAAACATCTTAAAGATCTTTGACCATGTTTGGAGGTCCAAAATGGTGATGAAGATGATGGTGGTGATGTACGAGGTGGATTAAAAAATTTCGAGACTAGCTCTGTTTACACTAAACTACTTTCAGTGCACAGCAATACAGCGCTCCCAGTGTTCCTGGAAGTCTTTTTTTCAAGGTGTGTCAGGCACCTTTTAAAATTCAATACCTTGGGTGGTTCCTTGAAATTCCGAAATGGACATTCGGTGCAACCCAGATGAGGATGGGTTTCCCCTCTTGAGTCTGGTTTCTCTCAAGGTTTCTTCCTTAAGCCGTCTCTGGGAGTTTTTCCTTGCCACAGTCGCCACCGGCTCGTTCATCAGGGACAAACTTACACTTATAAAGAACATGTTCATTTTTAATCAACACATTATCTGTGTAAAGCTGCTTTGAGACAATGTTCATTGTTAAAAGCGCAATACAAATAAAAATGAATTGAATTGATTTGCGCTGGATCTCCGCAATGGTGTTACAACGGCAACCTTTGAGCTGGATCTTTATCTTCGGGAAGAGGGTGAAACCAAATCTGTTGAGTAGGGTGGGTGCGGAAGTGAGATCATGTGGATTCTCTGTCGATCATCATGCACGAGATTGGTTTTGACACTTTCGGGGGTTGAGTTTGTTGAAGGTCTTTCTGATTTTTCTGATCTGTTCATCCGCTCTTGAAGCCTGTGCCACTCAAAACACCTCCAGTGACCCGTATGTGAAATGTGTGTCATGTCAAATGTCTGTTTCATGCAGAATATCACGTTTGCTCTTTGTTCTAACTTGCTGTTCATGATAAAATCGCAGACGTTGTAATGCACGTGGTCAGAATAGCACCAGTTACACCATTAGTGTTGAAACAACATTTTAAAACCACCTCATAAAAAGACTATCAGGTTTTACTCATTAAAAGAACAGGCATGAAGTCAATTTGGGTGTTCATATGTGACATCACAACAACTCAACAAACGAATCAGAGTGGTTTCCTCAAGGAACTCTGGTTTCATCTTCCAGTCCAACGATGTGTTGTAGGATAAATAAATTGTCAGTAGTGCATGTGTGTGTGTTTGTGTTTGTGAAATTCTTTTAACGGACCAGATGAGAACTTTATCTCCATGAAATATATTTCCCAGTTGAAGATGTTTGATGGTTGTTTAATTGGTGGATTGATTTCTCTAAAACTTCTACAATACAATGTTCTGTCAAGTTCAGGTTTGGTGTTCAAGCATGTGCTTATGCACCGTGATCTTTGAGTGTGTGCCACCTGAGACAGTGTTTCCACTCGTAACACTCCTCCATCACGCAGTGAGCCAGAAGGAGTAATCCAGGCTCTTCAGGATTGGAAACTATGGCAACTGACAGCAAGTTGAGCTTTACGGAGGCTGTTCAGCCTGTTACACTACTCTGTGTGTGTGTTATCTCAAACACACACTGGCCCTTTGCAATACATCATGTGTAAGTCTTGAGACCTGGGACGTATACGAGGTGGTATAAATAAGTGCTACCTGGTGCTATTCTGACCACGTGCGTTACCACGTCTGCAATTTAAATTATGGACAAAAAGTTAGAACAAAGAGCAAACATGCCACAGAGACATTTGATTTGACATAAGTTAGACATATGGTGATGCTGCAATGAGTCGTTCAGGGTATTTTGGGTGGCATGCACGCTAGAGCGGAAGAACATCGCTGGAAGTTAACATGAGATCAGAAAGACCTTCAGCGAGCTCAACCCCTGAAAAACCATTCAGCAACTAATGCTTGATAATCGTTGGAGAACGATCCACATGATCTCACTTCCGCACCCACCCTACTCTTCAGATTTGGCTTCTGCGGACTTCGCCCTCTATCCAAAGATGAAAATGAAGCTCAAATGCCGCTGTTTTGTTGCAGAGATCCAGTGCGAATTGCAGATGGTGTTTGACACGCTTTGAAAAAAGAAGTCTTCCAGTACACATTCCAGAAGTGGCGGGAACATTGTATTGATGTGCAAGGGGACTATTTAGAATTTGATATTGTGTTAAAGTGGATAAATAAAGTACTTTCTTGATACCTTGAAACTTGATAGTGCACACATTATTAAATATATGTCGTAAATGGCATTTCTGCAGGACCGTTAATCACCTCAGTGCACGGATATAGAATCCTTTACACAACTTCAGAATATCCTACAACATCCCTGACTCTTTTACGAACCAATAGCAAGCTTTATCAAAGGCTTTATGAGACCATTATCATCTGTCGGAAACTACAGGCTCACTGCATACAGTCTTGATGATACATTTCAAGGCCAAAACTGTTTATAAACCTTGACTCAAGATTTTTTTTTACAACACACCTCGTGTACATCTCATTATCTTTATTCAAATCTGAGGTCATTGTAATCATCATTGTAATCATTGGGAGCACACAAGTGACTGTATTTAGAAGCTTTACATCAGAGACAAGTATATAATCAGATGCAAGTATATAAAGCACACACTGCATTGTTCAGGTAATGAAGTACATATGATGGACCCCATTTTTGTATGAACTGCTTAAGCAAAACCAACAACAATAACAGGAAGTGGTGAAAGAGTTTATCTGGTACACACATCCTTTACTTAAGTAGAAGTACAGATACTCATGTTTAAAAATACTGTCAAAGTTGAAGTACTGACTATATATTTTTACTCAAGTTAAAGTAAAGAAGTTTGGGCTCTGAAAAGTAGCCATTATTACTACCTGTTTTAGTGTCACGCTGGTAACTGGACGGCACGTCATATTAATATTAGGGCTGTCGGTCGATCGGAATATTTAATCAGGATTAATGACATGATTGTCATGAGTTAACTCAACATTAATCTCAACTTAATCGGTCATAAGGTTTTAGAACATCAATTGCACAGGCACACTGCATGCAAGGCAAGGATATGTCAAGGAAGAAGAGGAGGCAGCCTTCATCTGATGTTGAAAGGGATTTTGAAAACTCTGGAGGATTTAAGGGATCTGGACTTGGAGTAACTGATCAATACCAGCAACAATAAAATAATCTTTATACCTTAGACTTTAAAAATAATTTTAATTACTTTTATGACCAATTCTGCCTAAATTTATATCCGTTGTATGTCCTATATTCAAATTAACAATCTCCACATAATTTAGCATCTGCTTGACAGCAAAAACACAAATAATATATTTTTTTATATAATTGTAAATAAATTCAGGCAACAAGGAGTTAAATGTGTGCCCCATGGTGGATTTCTTTTACTGCTTAAAATTTTTTTTAGTTGTAGTTTATTTAATTTTTCATATCTCGTCGTGAATAAACGTGTGTTGCGTCAAAGGTTTTAATTTCGCCTCTTTTATATGTATTTATTCATATTTTTTTTTTATAAAAATAGACAAGCAGAAATGGTCATCTAAAATAAATTTGTGTTATTGTGTTATTAACGTATTTTGACAGCCCTAATTAATATTTTAATACAAAACAAATTGAAATGTTGCTATCTAATGAATGTATACAGGCTGAACATCCACCATATAGAACACAAGCAGAGAAAAGATGATGATGATCAGGTTTTCAAAAATGTCTCTGTTCTCAGTAATGTTACATCACTGACTCCCTCTGTCTCATCCACATTAACCCCAGACTTCTTGTTGCCTTCTGCCGTGCTCATTGTTAACTTCATAAACTAGCCTAAGTCTGTGGTGTGTGAGGAAATGACCACGACCAGTAGTAGATTGAAAAAGCCACTCAATGACAGGAAAAAATATTAATCATGTCATCGAATAGATTAAAACTAAAGTAAGAAGCCTGATTTAAAAATGTAAGAAGTAGAAAGTAAAAATTTAATGAGTGAAAGTAAAAAGTTCGAAAAAGAAATAGCGAAGTAAAGTACTGATACTAGAAAAATCAGAAACTAAGTATTTGTACTTTGTTACTTCCACATCTGACACTCACCAAACTGGAGAGAAGTTTATAGGAGATCAGCAGGCTTTTGGAGTGTTTTCTGGTAAAAGCAAAAAAAAAATATTTGTTTGCTCTTAATAAGTATGAATAATCATGAATCTTCTTCTTCTTCTTTCGGCTGCTCCCATTAGGGGTTGCCACAGCGGATCATCTGTCTCCATACCACTCTGTCCTCTACATCTGTCTCTTTCAAACCAACTACCTGCATGTCTTTCCTCACCACTTCCATGAACCTCCTCCTTGGTCTTCTTCTTTTCCTCCTTCCTGGTGGCTCCATCCTCAGCATTCTCCTACTGATATACCCCATGTCCAAACCATCTCAATCTCGCCTTCCTCACCTTGTCTCTAAAACGTCCTGCATGGGCTGTCCCTCTAATAAACTCATTTCTAATCCTGTCCATCGTCGTCACTCCCAACGAAAACCTCAACATCTTCAGCTCTGCTACCTCCAGCTCCACCTCCTTCCTTTCACTCAATGCCACTGTCTCTAATCCATACAACATCGCAGGTCCCACCACAGACCTATAAACTTTCCCTTTCATTCTTGCAGATACTCTTCTATCACAAATCACTCCTGTCACTCTTTTCTACCCACTCCACCTTGCCTGCACTCTTTTCTTTACTTCCCTAACACACTTTCCATTACTTTGCACTGTTGAGCCCAGGTACCTAAACCACCTTCTCCAGCTCTTCTCCCTGCAACCGCACCACTCCACTGCCCTCCCTTTCATTCACGCACATGTACTTTGTCTTACTCCTACTGACTTTCATTCCCCTTCTCTCCAGCACGTACCTTCACCTCTCCAGGCTCTTCTCAACCTGCTCACTACTCTCACCACAAATCACAATATCATCCGCAAACATCATAGTCCAGGGAGACTCCTGTCTGACTTCGTCCGTCAACCTGTCCATCACCACTGCAAACAGGAAAGGGCTCAGGGCCGATCCTTGATGCAGTCCAACCTTCACCTTGAACCAGTCTGTCGTTCCTACTGCACACTTCACTGCTGTCACACTGTCCTCATACATGTCCTGCACCACCCTCACATACTTCTCTGACACACCTGACTTCCTCATACAATACCACAACTCCTCTCTTGGCACTCTGTCGTACGATTTCTCTAAATCCACAAATACACACTGCAATTCCTTCTGACCTTCTCTATACTTCTCCATCAACATTCTCAAAGCAAATAAGGCATCTGTGGTGTTCTTCCTCAGCATAAAACCATACTGTTGCTCACAGATGGTCACCTCTTCTCTCAGCCTGGCTTCCACTACTCTTTCCCATAACTTCATGGTGTGACTGATCAACTTAATTCCCCTGTAGTTACTGCAGGTCTGCACATTTTCCTTATGCTTAAAGATCGGTACCAGCACACTCCTTCTCCATTCCTCAGGCATCTTCTCACCATCCAGAATCTTGTTAAATAATCTGGTTAAAAACTCCACTGCCATCTCTCCTAAACATCTCCACGCTTCTACCGGTATGTCATCTGGTCCAACCGACTTTCCACTCTTCATCCTCCTAATCGCTGCTCTCACTTCCTCCTTACTAATCCTATCCACTTCCTGCTTCACTAACTCCACATCATCCAACCTTCTCTCTCTCTGATTTTCCTCGTTCATCAGCTGCTCAAAATACTCCCTCCATCTTCTCAACACAATCTCCTCACTAGTCAACACATTTCCATCTCCATCCTTTATTGCTCTAACTTGCAACACATCCTTCCCAGCTCGGTCCCTCTGCCTGGCCAATCGGTACAAATCTTTTTCTCCTTCCTTAGCGTTCAACCTCTTATACAGCTCCTCATATGCCTTTTCCTTGGCTTTCGCCACAGTCTCCAATCTCCTTCAGGTTGCATCTCCTACATAGAACATAATCCACCTGTGTGCACCTTCCTCCACTCTTATAGGTCAAATCAAATCAAGTTTTAGGTCACCCTATGATCCTCCTTCTTCTTAAAATACGTATTCACCACTGCCATGTCCATCCTTTTAGCAAAATCCACCACCATCTGCCCTTCCACATTTCTCTCCTTTAGGCCATACCTACCCATCACCTCCTCATCACCTCTGTTCCCTTCACCTACATGTCAATTAAAGTCTGCCCCAATCACCAATCGTTCATTACACAATCTACCATTTTATCTAATTCACTTAAGAATCTTTTCTTCTCTTCCATCTCACAGCCGACTTGTGGAGCATAGGCACTGATGACATTTATCATCATCCTTTCAACTTCCAGCTTCACGTTCATCATCCTATCAGAAACTCTCTTCACCTCCACTACACTCTTACCGTACTACCTTTCTCCTCTCCATCATATCAGCTACCTCTCTCCCTTTACCAGTCATAGTGCCAACTTTTAAAGTACCAACCCAAACCTCCACTCTCCTACACTGCTCCTTTCCCTGCCGTCTCTGTAGACGTGTTCCTCCTCTCCTTCTCCTCCTTCGGCCAAC
Source organism: Silurus aristotelis (assembly GCF_946808225.1). Classification (NCBI taxonomy): domain Eukaryota; kingdom Metazoa; phylum Chordata; class Actinopteri; order Siluriformes; family Siluridae; genus Silurus; species Silurus aristotelis. The sequence continues at coordinate 28,482,641 of NC_139580.1, forward strand.
AGTAGCCCAATTTCCACCGGTACCCTGTTGGCTAACGATACCTGTGGCGGTCGTTGTTAACCTGGGCCTCGACTGACCCGGTATGAAATTCTTAATCGTGACCCACATATTTGATTTGGCAAATGTTTTACGCTGGATGCCCTTCCTAACACAACCCTCCCCATTTATCCGGGCTTGGGACCGGCACTAAGAGTGCACTGGCTTTTTGCCTCCCTAACGGCTGTGTTAATAATAACCATAAATAAAAACCATTATTTATAACCATTAAAAGTAACCATAAATAATAACCATGAATAATAACCATAGATAATAACCATGAATTATAACCATAAATAATAACCATGAATAATAACCATAGATAATAACCATGAATTATAACCAATAATAATAACCATAAATAATAACCATGAATAATAACCATAAATCTTCTTCTTCTTTCGGCTGCTCCCATTAGGGGTCACCTCAGCGGATCATCGTTCTCCATACTACTCTGTCCTCTACATCTGCCTCTTTCACCATAAATAATAACCAAAAATAATAACCATGAATAACCACTGACCTACCAACACAATTACATTTAATTAAATTCAATATTTTTATAGCAATGGACATTGTATCAGAGCAGCTTTATAGAATGTTAGAATTATTGAACAAAAAATTTCTATACGTTTATTCCCAATGTGCAGCCTGGGGCGACAGTGGCAAGGAAAAACTCCATTAGAAGGTATGAGGAAGAAACCTTAAGCATGACCAGACTGACCGCATGACCATCCTCATTTCGGTGACAATTAAAAATTTCTCCAAAAGCACAAGAAGACTCTTCCAGGAGCTTATAAAAGAACCTTCTGTAGGAACCTGTAAAAGAACCTGTAGGCCTCACTTGCCTCAGTTAAGGTCGGTGTTCATTATTCAACAGTAAGAAAGAGACTGGGAGAATATAGCATCCAATGCAGGTGTGAAAAGCCTATAGCATCATCCACAAAAAACTCTTGAGGCTGCCAGAGGTGCTACAACTAAGTACTTAGTAAAGGGTCTGAATATTTATGTGCACGTTATATCTCTTTTTTTTATTTCAAGTTTTTTTAGCCCTTATTGTTTGGTTCCTTCTGCTCTCAGAGCTCATCATCTGCTCTCACATGCCCAAGTGGCTCCTTTAATAGCTGATTTAATTTGTCATTATTGCAACGAGCTTTGAATGAACTATATTCTGAAGCATGCCAGCGTTAGTAGATTGCTTGTTAGAGCATTAAATAAAACACAGCAGTAGCTCTACCACTGTGTCTCACTGAAAGCTCAGATCCCTCTCTTTATCACTGAGCTCATTATGGACAGGAAGAAGACCCGCTGTCTCTCTACTGTCATTTTCACGCTGCGATTTTTCCACTGCCATTTAACATGCTGTTTGTACAGTGCCTTGAATATGCATTCAGCTTGCCCACTTTTTTTTTTTTGTTCTTGTAGATAATGTGCATTTCTAAGGCGGTCAAACCCCTGCGTCCTACATCCGAAGCTAATCAAACTGCTTCCACTGCGGTAAGGCAGAACCAGCAGCATGTCCACAGTGCGAGGACAGAACATGTCCATTGTGTCAAGTCTTCTCTGTGAGGCCATCATTTTTGTCAGAAGAAGCTGGCATGGCAGAAAAAAAGATCAGGTGGTCTGCACAACACATTTAAAAGTTCATCATAGTTAAAACACTTTTTACAACATATTTCTCTGATGTTCCTAGCATGTGCTCCTGCTGGAACTGACCATTCCCTTGAAATATTACAAAGATAACATAGAGTATAAAGAACTGACTGAGGAGCGCTCAAGGACCCTACCGTAGCAGGCTCATTTTAGCTCCTCTGAGGAACATGGATCTGGATTAAATGGGGTGATCTGTGCTCCATGAAAGGTTCTTGCACACAGTAATGTTACATTGGTAATGGTAACATTGGTAATAATTAATGACCCAAAATGCCCTAAAGTCTATCACTGAAGATATCTTCAAGTGCATCAGATGAATAATGATGAAGGAACATTTTAGGGTCATGAGGGTCATTTTTGGTCCTCTGAGGAACATGGCTCTTGTTTAAGAGCTGTGATCTGTGCTAATGACCCCTGGTCATGATTAATGACCCAAAACACCCCAAAGTCCATCAATGAAAATATCTTCAAGTGCAACACACAATAAATGAAAAAAGCAGCAGGTAATATTGACTTTTTCACTGACTTTGGAACGTTGGGTGCTTTTGTTTACGTCCATGACACATGCAGGTGCAAGCTTAGTATTTAAGACTTTGGATCCAAAGATCATAACTTTAAATCCCAGCCACACCAAGCTGTCACTACTGGGCCCCTGAGCAAGGCCCCTAACTTTATATATGCTCAGATAAATGAATAAAAGAAATTTAAGTCATTCTGAATAAGGGCATCTACCAAATGCCATAAATGTAAGTGTAAATATGAGCTGGTGCTTCACTCCATGTGCTTTTTATAGCTTCCTGGTCATGATGTCACCCCACCAGTCACCTTTCATTAGACAGATTACACACGTGATTCAGAGCATGGACAACGTGGAAGCATTTCCAAAGCATTGCAATGCAGCTCAAGTTCCTGAAATGGAACCTGGTTTCCTATTTGAGCTCATCAGAAGGTGGTTAGGAATTTTTTTTATATGCACTTACCATAAAAATGATAAGACAGAGTTTGGAATTATGTAATTTGGCTGAATGTTGTAGATAATTAATTAGCGAGGATGCTTTCAGAAGTGGAGATAGATCACAATGTCTAAAAGCTGAAAAAATACTTTTCAGTCAACGATCTCCTGCTCAGTTGATGACATGAATGTGTTTTTCTGCAGGTCTAAAAAGCCCAATCTCACACCTTTTAACACCACCATTTCTGATCATGTCTGTGCAAATGTCTGCAAGAAGGAAAGCTTCAGGCACAGATTGTGTTCCACCTGCCTGTCTGAAGATCTGTGCTGACCAGCTGGACGGATGTTTTATTTTTATTCATCCCGATGCCCTACCTCTGGATGGCATTCTCTTCAATTGGAGACCACCCTGTATTAGGATAGTTCCACCTCAACAGACTAGAGATACATGAAGCATCTCAGGACTAAGTTACTAAGCATCTCAAGAACTTTGAAAATGAATTTGGACTATAATTAATATCAGCAGTCTATTGCAATGGTTTAGTACCACAGGTTGCACAAACAGTTTTTTTTGTACCTCAACAATGATGAAAAAATCCTGACAATACCGCATATCGAGAGAGAGAATGAATGAAGGATGGAAAGAATGAGGACATTTGCTAGAGTATGCTGAAATACGTAGAGCAGTTAAGTACAACAAATATTTATGTAGCAAGACTATAAGTCTTGCCTTGTAGGGGAAAATGACTGTGTGTCCTTATAAGACCTAAAAGTGAAAGTCTTGGTATGCACTATTTGTGTATATGGTTTAGCTTACACTACTGTAAACCATAGGAATAGGACAAGTAGGCTTCAGGTAAGTAGGTGTCACTATGGCAGCCACCTGAAGTGGGTTCATGTAAATTAAAAATAAATAATTTACATTCCCACCCTCCTAAACATAATAATGTAAGTGAGGCCCCCCTACTCCAATGTAAGTTATGCAATTAACTGTAAACTGACCAGTTAACAATCGGTAATTTATTCTTTTTCTTTCTTTTGAAACTGTAATTCCCTTAAAAAAGGATTGGTTTAGGTTAAAGAAAAGAATTAAATAAAACAAATAATTGATGTGTGTGTGTGTGTGTGTGTGTCAGAGGTGGGAAGTAACGAAGTACAAATACTTCGTTACTGTACTTAAGTAGATTTTTCTGGTATCAGTACTTTACTCCACTATTTATTTTTCAGACAACTTTTTACTTTTACTCATTACATTTTTACACAAATATCTGTACTTTTTACTTCTTACATTTTCAAAACAGACTCGTTACTTTAGTTTTAATCCATTGATTTGGTGAAATATTATTATTTTATTTCACTGCGTGCCGATTTCAGCCGAACAACCGATTACCTGTCATTACGCGTTCAATCTACTGGTGTATAAAGTACGGACTCTCACTCACCACAGAAGGCAGTAAGAAGTTTGGGGTTAATGTGGATGAGACAGAGGGAGTCAGTGATGTAAACATGACTGAGAACAGACACATTCCTGATCATCATCTTTTCTGTGCTTGTGTTCTATATGTGGATCTTCAGCCTGCACACATTCATTAGATAACAACAATTTTAATTAGTTTTGTATTAATATATACTGTATATATATTTGGCTGTCAAAATTAAAGTTTCCTGACTTGACTTGAAGAGGTGCAGTCTCTCCGGTATCACCTCATTAACTGTCCGTGTGGAAACATACCAAAGGCTCTAAATGATGTCCACACGTCTCTGCACTGATTTAGCCTTTATATTTAATCACTGTACATATGCTTACATATATATATCACATGCTGTAAATATGATACATGTTTAACACCTCCAAGCTGCCAGTTTTGGGCACCTGAGCAAGCACTTAACTCACTACTGCTCATTTAGTAAATGAGATCATTAAGAGTCGCTCGGGATAAACACTTCCAACAGGAAGTGGCTATATCTCGCTATCTTTGTCTCTCTATTTTCTCTGTCTAATTGTCTCTGTGTCTCTTTTAGTAAATGTCTCTGTCTCACTGTATATGTCTCTCTCTTGCTGTCTCTCTATTTGTTTCTCACTCTTTCTAAAGCTGTATCTGTGTCTCTTTGTCTTTGTCTCTGTCTTTCCTGTTTATTTACATGTCTAACAAAGTTTTGAGTTTTGAAGTAATGCCATTAGTGATCTATGATGAAAGACTTCCCTGGTTTAAATCTTACCTCTAGTTTCATATTGAACATTATAAGAAGTTTTTAAAAACAGAACAATGAAAGATCATTAAAATTGGTTGCTGGTAAATCATGGTATATCAGTGGTGCAGGTGTTGGAGATGTGGTTCTTGTACCTGAGTCACTTCTCATAGACTTCGTGTTACTGGAAGGAGAAGTTTTGACCCTCTACCATCATGATCTAAGAGAAAACACTGGTCTCCTAACTATAGAAAAGCCAAGAGTCCAATAAGCAAAGGCTTGTTTGCCTCTCCTGTGTTGGTGTAATGGTCAGTAAAGTGGTCGCTTCTATCTGACTCACCCGGTTCGAAACCTCTTAGATTTCCTTTAAATTGTTTAAAAAGTTTTTAAAAAGAACCAGAAAAGGTCCTAAAAATCATGTTCTTGCAGGAGATCCTGTGGCTCAATTGGAAGAGCTTTACCTCGGAGTTAAGAGGTTGCTGGTTCAAACCCCAGCCAGGGCTCAAAGTTAAGAGTGTGGAAGGTTCCGGTGGCCGTAGTGAGGAAGGTGACAGAAATGGCTGCGTGGAAGGTTGGATGTGGTTTCGGAGGGCGTATCCTGAAGCAGGGGAGCAATATCCGGGCATCTGCCCCCCTGGTGTCTGAGTAGCTGAAAACAGGGGGTTATGAAGCAAAAATGTCCAAAAAAGTATTGACTTAAGTTTTGCATATAGGGAAAAAGTCAGTCAAAAACCTATCACCCTCCCTTTTTTTGAGGCTGTGAAGCAGTAGGTCTTCACAGGCTTTGTATACAGTCAACTACCTTATTGCTCACCAGACACTACTTTCCACACAGCTTACCCAGTGTGGGGACAAGCCAGATTCGAACCAGCAACCTCTGAGCTCAGAGGCAAGGCTTTTATCACAAAGCCATCAAGTCCCACAACATGCCTTCATTTTTTGGGGGGTTTATCATTGTTTCAGGCTTCAAAGCAAGAAATTCAGAACAGACAGAAACACAGAAAGCAGGATTCGAACCCTGAACCCCACCAACAGCGAAATACCAGTCTTAACCCACTGAACCATCGGGAAGGACCGGCTGCGATAATTGTTTAGAGCAGGTCTATCTTTTCTTTCAAACCATCAACACACAAATATAATGCTAAAGACAGACGTAGGAAGTAAACCCATGACGTGTCTAGCAGGGACAAAGCAGGATTCGAACCCTGATTCACACCATTAGCAAGGCACCAGCATTAACCCACTGAACTATCAGGAAGGACAAGCTGGGAAGCTTGTTTAGAGCAGGCCTATCTTTCTTTTAAACCCATCAAAACAAGAATATGAAGATGTAGGAATCAGGAATTTAACCTACCTCATGACTAGCAGACAGAAAGCCAGGTTTGAACCCTGACCACCAACATTAGCAAAGTACCAGCTTTAACCCACTAAGCCATCAGAAAAAAAGGATGGGAAGCGTGATTAGAGCAGGGCTATCATTCTTTTCAAACCATCAACACAAAAATTTAAGGATAAAAGAAAGCTGTAGGAAGCGAATACAGATGTAAGTAGCACAAGTTGAACCCACATTGTAAATAGCAGGAAGAAAGCAGGATTCGAACCATGATCCCTACCACCAGTGAGATACCAACCTTAACCCGTTAAACCATTGGTGAGGACAGGGTAGGAAGCTTATTTAGAGCAGGTCTATCTTTCTTTTCAACCCATTAAAAACAAAAATGAAAAAGTGAATCCTGATCGTGACTAGCAGGCAGAAAGCAGGATTCGAACACTGAACCCCACCAAAAGCAAGAAACCTGATTTAACCCACTGAACCATCAGGGAAGACAGGCAAGGAAGGTTGTTTAGGGCAGGTCTATCTACCTTTAAACCCTCAACAAAAGAATATAAAGCTAAAGAAAGATTTAGGAACATAAACTACATCGCAACTAGCAGGCAGAAAGCAGGATTCAAACCCTGATTCTCAACATCAGCGAGGCACCAGCCTTAACCCACTGAACCATGGAAGAGATCAGACTGGGAAGCATGTTTAGATGAGGCACAAGCCTTAAACCACTGAGCGACCGCTGCTGAAAAGCATGTGTGCTTTTTGGAGGGTTCATACTTTGTTTCATGCCAGCGCAGTAAGAAAGAAGGCATGTAGGACTGGCTTTGAAACCTTATCACCAGCATGGACTATATTAAGGACCATGTTCAGGCACAAGCCTTAACCCACTGAGCTACTACAGAAGTGCATTTTTTTGGTGGAGTTATCTTTCTTTAAAGACCCGGAAATAAAGAAATTAATCCAACACAGAATTGAAATGTTTTCAAAGGGGACAAGGTACAGAAGTTTTATTTACCAACACAGCAACCAGGAATCAAACTCTCAAACTCATCCTTGTGGGGATACTGACATTAACCCACTAGGCTATTACTAACTAACTAACTAACGAGGTCCAGTTAACAGCTAAAACAGGTAGAAGTAATAACTACTTTTTACTTAAGTACATGTCAGAGCCAAGACTTCTTTACTTTCACTTAAGTAAAAAAGTTTAATCAGTACTTCAACTTTTACCCGAGTATTTTAAAACATGAGTATATGTACTTCTACTTAAGTGAAGGATGTGTGTACTTTTGCCACCTCTGGTGTGTGTGTGTGTGTGTGTGTGTGTGTGTGTGTGTGTGTGTGTGTGTGTGTGTGAGAGATTGATGAGATGACTTGTGGGAATGAAATGAACAGTTGTGGCAGGACAGTGAGGAGATGTCATCCAGATGGCATGGCAATAGTAAAAAAAAAAAACCACAAGCAAAAGTTTAGCGCAGTCCCAGAAAGGAAGTTTCTGGAACAAAATAGCTCAGCTCAGCCCCAGCGCTCACTGATCCTGCCTCTAAAACGAGTGCCTCCCAAAAGCAAAACTGATCGATGAACGGTCTCGACAAAAACAGCTTTCTTCTATGACTTTATTTCATAAGATAATGAACTATATACCTCACAAGTAATTTTCCAGGGTTTTGTCTTTGAGAGTGTCTGAGCTCTGGAACACTTTTACATTCAACGTAAAAAATGTCAGCATCAACTGAAAATTTTTGTATTTCCAATTCCCTTTCTGGAATTATATCTTGTGCTACTTCCCCCTGTTCTTGCTTTACCTCTGTTCTGTCTAGTTGCAATGGCAGAAAAACACACAATATATGGGAATTCTGTTTCAGAATCTGACTGGTTTACAGGTCTGTATCTGGTTTTATGTGGTGTAGTAAATGGCAAACAGGGAAATATGCATTGACGAAGTTGGTCTCTGTGTACTACCCTAGAAGGACCCCTCATTTCAGGCTGGACAGTGCATACAGCTATGCTGATAATTCTGCTAAACTACAATGTAGGGTGTGTGCTCCCACTTGTCCTGGATTTAGCTTCTGCTCCTATTTTTGTGATTGCACAACAACACACAGTCACCAGGCCTGACAATCGCCTCATAGGACTTGTGGTCACACACTCTCTTCCATCTTTTAGAGGCTTCCGTGCAACTGTGTTCGCAACTTCTATGGCAGTCTACAGTCGGCTATGTTGACTCTTCACCCAATTACCCTAGTTCTCTGCATTACACTCCTCCATATCGTTTTTACCTTTAGGGGCCCTCTAAGGGAAGGCACGAATCCCTCCCAAACATTTAGTAAAAAGGAGAATAGTGAATGTGTTTGTTGTATGCCATTACAAGCTCTGGCAAGTGATTTTTCCAGTCCTTCTTCTTCTCAGCTGTCAATGTTCTCAGCATATCATGCAATGTGTTGTTAAACCTCTCACATTAAGAGTTTCCTTGAGGATGGTAGAGATTTGTGCGGCTCTTTCCGATACCACACACTTTACAGAATTGATCACTTGTGCCTCAAAACATCTACCCTGATCTGAATGCAGACAAGCTGGATACCTATAGTAGACGAATCGATGTTTGATAAGGGCCTTTGCAGTGGTATTCGTTGTTTGGTTCTTGGTTGGGACAGCAACTGTAAACTGAGTGGACATGTCAACCAGAAAAAGTACGTTTTCATACCCCCAGGAGGACATTTCCAGCTGGGTGTAGTCCATGGCCAGAACTTTCAGTAGAGCTGTGAAATTGCTGCATGTCATTGGGGCTCAGATTCTTGGAACTACATTTTTTGCAAGAGAACATCTTTTACACTGTTCTGTAGTTCCGTCTCATCAATGTCAAAGTAATCCTCCATCCAAATTGACCTCCATTGTTCATTCAGAGCATGGACAAAGTGGAAGCCTTTTCCAAAGCATTGCAACGCAGCTCGAGTTCCTGAAATGGAACCTGGTTTCCTGGTTGAGCTCATCAGAAGGTGGTTAGGAATTTTTTTTTATATGCACTTACCATAGAAATTATAAGACAGACCTTGGAATTATCATTGGCTGAATGTTGTAGATAATTAATAATTGATCTGATGTACAATTAATTAGCGAGGATGCTTTCAGAAGTAAAGATAGAATCTTGTATTCTCAAGCCAGAAATGGATAAAGGAGATCACAATGTCTAAAAGCTGAAAAGCTGAAAAAACACTTCTCAGTCAACGATCTCCTGCTCAGTTGATGACATGAATGTGTTTTTCTGCAGGTCTGAAAAGCCCAATCTCACACCTTTTAACACCACCATTTCTGATCATGTCTGTGCAAATGTCTGCAAGAAGGAAAGCTTCAGGCACAGATTGTGTTCCACCTGCCTGTCTGAAGATCTGTGCTGATCAGCTGAACTGAAGTTTTATTTTCATTCATCCTGATGCCCTACCACTGGATTGCATTCTCTTCAATTGGAGACCACCCTGTATTAGGATAGTTCCACCTTAACAGACTAGAGATACATGGACTAAGTTAACAGGACTAACAGGACTAAGTTACTAAGCATCTCAAGAACTTTGAAAATGAATTTGGACTATAATTAATATCAACAGTCTATTGCAATGGTTTAGTACCACAGGTTGCACGAACAGTTTTTTTTGTACCTCAACAATGATGAAAAAATCCAACACAATTCCGCATATCGAGAGAGAGAGTGAATGAAGAGTAGAGATTTGTGCGGCTCTTCCCGATACCATACACTTTACAGAGTTGATCACTTGTGCCTCAAAACATCTACCCTGATCTGAATGCAGACAAGCTGGATACCCATAGTAGACGAATTAATGTTTGATAAGGGCCTTTGCAGTGGTATTCGTTGTTTGGTTCTTGGATGGGACAGCAACTGTAAACTGAGTGGACATGTCAATCAGAACAAGTAAGTTTACATACCCCCAGGAAGACATTTCCAGCTGGGTGTAGTCCATGGCCAGAACTTTCAGTAGAGCTGTGAAATTGCTGCATGTCATTGGGGCTCGGATTTTTGGAATTACATCTTTTGCAAGAGAACATCTTTTACACTGTTCTGTAGTTCCGTCTCATCAATGTCAAAGTAATCCTTCATCCAAATTGACCTCCATGTTCATGTTGGCTGTCAAAACCTGAATGGCGTAAGGGGACCGGAACAAATAGTTGCCTAATTTTCTCCCCATCCCTTGGGTCAAGAAGACATCTAAACATCACTCCATGATGCAGCTGAAGCTGTTAAAACTCTCTGAAAAGCTTTCTCAACTCTGGCAACTTACTTTGCTGTCCTGCTCGGTTAGAATTTTCATTTTTGGATATGGCAATGTATATGGGCCCTATCAAGGGATCACTTCTTTGCAAGGCCTTAATTTCATCCAATTTGTAACCATTCACCACTTTCTTGCTTGGTGCTTGTACGGCCAGTGTGTCCTCTGTGTCCTCTTGCTCACGGTGTTCTCTGTAGGGAAGTCTTGAAAGGGCATCGGCATTGGTGTTCAGTGGTCTGGACTTATACAGAATGCCAAAATTAGGAAAAGGGTTCATACTCTTTTTAAGGATGCCTTGTGACACAAAGTACTGTACATGCTTTTTTAATTCTCACGCCGACTGTACCTCTGTTTTAATAATGGAGTATCACCAGTGTGAATGTCATGTGTCACTATCTGTGTGTACCCATAGTCACTGTTACTTTAGAAAAAAAAATACTTTGCCAACAAAGTTGGCATGTGTGCTACTCGTCTAACATGAAGTGCCATTAGGTGGCACCCTGCAATGGCCCTCAAACAACTTTTTACTCATTGGGGAGATGGTGCTTTCCACCAACTTTGATGAACCCAATCATGCTATCTGGACCCGGCGGTTCAGTCTTCTGGGCACTTCTGGGCACCTTCTTATCTTTGTTTCTGCTGGTGGTCCGTACTTATTGTCTGTCTTTCTGCCCTCTCCTGTGGCATATAATGACATAAATTCACTGATATTATTCATTCCAATGATTCCTGGAAGTCCTTTCATCTCTTCTAGTTCTGGGCTGGTGTCTGTTAACACAAAAATGCACTTCCACGGGAGAACCTTCCTCATACACTCCACATCAGCTTGCAAACATCACAGGACAGGAATGTTGAGCCCATTAGCTGCAATGAACCTAATCCAATGAGCAGACGAGAGATTAAACTCTTGTTCTCCGTAGTGCTTTCTACAGTGTGACTCAGTAATAGTGGACGCTTCTGAGCCCGTATCCAGCAAACAGTTTGTCTTGACACCAGCTACGCTTACTGCAATAGTCAGACAATCCCCAAATGCACTACTTTTCAATTATTTTGTCACTCCATCAGTTCAACTGTATGGTGTCAGAGATCTCAAGGGTGACTGGGTGAGTGAAATGCAGGATCCAAGCAGGAGTTAGGTGTAAACAGGCTTTAATGAAATCGCAAGCAGGGCAAAGGGACAAGGCAAAAACTCAGTCCAAAAACAGTCCAGGGTCGAAAACACAGGCAAACAGGGCGATGCAGGGAAGACAAAAACAAAACCAAAAACACAGTACAAAAAAATCAAAAGCCAGCAAACTGAGCAATACAGGGCAGAGCAAAACACAAAACAAAAACAGTCTAGAGTCAAACTGGGTAACTAGTGAGGCAGAGTAGACCAGGGGTCAGGAACAGGAACAGAATCCAGAGCAGGCAGGGTGGCAGGAATAGTCTCAGGGGCTAGGCAGCCGTTAAGATAATCTGGCCCTGAGCTAAAGTCTTGGGTGTCCTTAAATACCAGGAACGCTGTTTGGCTTCCTGTGCTAAACTCTGCCGAGTCTCTCTTGTAGATCGTACTCGTATGAGCGTATTGTCTATCCCTGCATTTGCTTACGTTCATAGAAATCCTTCAGTCTGGTTTAAAATGGCACTTTGTCTCCATATGTGTCTAGAAGGATCTTAATAATATCATCAGCAGAATTTTCACTGTCACCCAGCTTTAGCTTCTTCTTTGAGGTGCTGCTTGACAAACTCTACACAACTTTGGCGGGTACACTTATTACTTGAAAGGCTGATTTCATTAATGCAACTCAATCTTCAACGCCGAACTTTCCTACATTAGTTGAGCGGCCACTGTGTTCCGGAAGTTTTTTATCCCTGGGGATATTAATGGCAGCTGGGGTTGATTGAGCTGTCAACTGTCAATAACAGTTCTTGCAAGTGACAAAGCTTCCCCTTGTTTGGCCCTGGCCTGTTCTGCAAACCGGCGCATCTCCGCCATCTCCTTCCTTAGTTCTTCGAGCTCTGCCATTCTTCAGCTTGTAGGCCTGGGACTGGTGACACGTACAAAAAGTAAATGCACTGTCCGATTAGATCCTGTTCGTGACACCAAATGTAACAAGACTATAAGTCTTGCCTTGCAGGGAAAAATTACTGCGTGTCCTTGGAAGACCTAAAAGTGAAAGGAGTTCTCCTTAGTTTTCCTTTAGCTTTGAATATACCGTTCATCACTTCTATTTAACTTTTCCATACACAAGTTTCCCAGAATTAAATTAAACATCAAAACATACAAATTGAACAGCACAGGATGTCTCAAACAAACTCTGCATCATATAAATTAGTGTGTGCAAAGAATGTTTGTACCAGTCTGTAACAAAGATGAGGTTGATGAGATCACTTGTAATGACTTGTGGGAATGAAATGAACAGTTGTGGCAGGACAGTGAGGGGATGTCGTCCGGATGGCCGGGTAATAGTAAAATTAAACCTGAGCAAAAGCTCAGTGTAGTCCGGAAAATCTCAGGAACATTCTGGAACAAAATGATGCAGATCAGCCCCAGCAATCATGGACCCTGTCTCTGAAACAAGTGCCTCCTAAATGCAAAACTGATCATAGGCGATGGTCTCGACAGAAATGCAGAACATATATACATATATATTCAGAGAGGGGATAGGGAGGAAAAAAATTAAACACTCCTTGCAAAACTCTCTTCCGGTTTATCTACATGTTCTCACACACTAACAAGTGCACTTGATGTGTGAAAAGAAATCCATGTCTCAATTAAAAGCACAATTAATAAATGGCTTGGAGAATCAACAAAACTCTCAAAATGGCATACAGTGTAAACGAGGCAGAGACAACAGTGTTCGGAACGAAACTCCAAGCAACTCTCTCGCATGTTCTCAGCCAGTCGTTCACACCGTTCTCTTTTCGGTGACACAATCGGCTGAAATGTTATTAAATGTAAAACACACACACACACAGTTACATACACATCTGTGCTACCCAAATGTAACCTATTTAATTTCTTATTATTTAATTTCATTTAATCAATTTAATTTGTGCCAATTTAATTGATTACTGAATTAAAAACATTTTATAAAAGTGTTTAGCATTTATTCAATTTATTTTTATAAAATATACTAAAATATTATTTTCTATATTATTTAACCAAGAAGGCATTTCATTTAAAATTGTTTAAAAAATGCAAACTGTTAAAATATTGATAAAAATGTTTAATAATAAACTGTGTTAATAAAAAACGAGAAGCAATTTTATGTTTTGCATTTCTTCTCCCTAACCGTACCGAAAGTGAACCAAAGCGTGACAGAAAAAAGTGCCGATCCGTGAATTTTGTTAACTGTTACACCCCTAATAAGCGTGGCATTAAAAATCTATAACTATCTATATATATTTATATATACTTATGAATTAAACTTGGTATCACTTTTTGTATCATGAGACCCAAGTCTCTCAAATAACACCATCAGTCTTTTTCCCAACCCTCAACAACTGTTCAACAGCTTTAGAACAACCACAATCCATAAACATCCATCAACTAACAAATGAGCTGTTTCCTGAATTCATTTTGAGATTGAAAAATAGGAGAATATAACATTTTATGGAGACAGAAAAAGGGCCATGACAGACCCGATACATATCAGTAAGCTACTGTATATTTGCAATACTACAACTATTCAGTTCATAAGTTTTGTTTGGCAGCAGTAGAATAGGAACAATAAATCTAGCTGTGACAGGATGTGGCATGTGCAGTGATTTGGAACAAAGAACCAGAGGTGCCCTGGTGCATTGTGGGAAGACAAAGCTTTCCCTGGCAGGATAAAAACATTCTTTGATATGAGGCAGGAAAGCAGCGGCTATAATTACTGTCATGATCATTTGCTGCAAAATAACTTTTAATGTTCCGGGGGAGCAGCAGATTCTCATGAACGTGTGAAAAATAGCTTTATGATGCCTTACTGAGGGCTAAAGTGATAAAGTGTGCACGATTTGTGGCTGACTGGAATAATGCCTCATCCAGATAATTACTTGTTTCGACACAGAGGCATGATGGGTAAATGACGTGAACAAACGTGAGGTCAGCGACATGTCTTGTGGGTTTGAAGGGTCCACATCCAGATGTACTGTTCTTTATTCAACAGTTATGCCGCATTCAAGTAGACAACATATCATATAATTTCTCAATTTCTTTCTAGGAAAAACTCTCCAATCGAAATTCGAATGCAGGTCCATTTTGTTTCGAACCCTGTAACACACTAAGGTAAATTACATAATTCTGGGTTCCTACTTCTGATGTAAGTCAATTACAGCATTAGACAGTTGGAAAAGAGATATCATGCATGGTCTTACAACATAACCAATGTGGGAAAATATGTCCAATAGGCTATAATAATAAAAAAACTACATTCTAAAAATTTATAAACTCTTCCATTTGCGCTGGTTATGTACCTAAATCCTTCAAACTGGCAGTTAAAGGAGGTAAATGACCTGTTATTGGCCTCTGATAAGGGTTTTGTCTTTTTACTTGTTTTGCTCGACCTTATTGCAGCTTTTGACACCATTGATCACACTATACTGCTTGCTAGACATGAGAACGTTGTTGGAATAAAGGGAACAGCTCTCTCCTGGCTCAGGTCTTATTTAACTGATCGCTATCAGTTTGCTGATGTACTGTAAATGGTGAGTTCCCCACACTCTCTGAGGTAAAGTTTGGTGTTCCGCAAGGATCTGTCTTAGACCCACTGCTTTTCTCTTTATATACGCTGCCTCTGGGTGAAATTATACATAAACATGGTATTCGCTGCCATTGCTATGCTGATGATACACAGTTGTATATTTCAGCAAAGCCAGATGAGAGAGATCAGCTTAACAATGTTGAGGATTGTGTAAAGGACATCAGACAGTGGATGCTTGATAACTTTCTTCTGCTCAACTCGGATAAGACGGAAGTACTTTTACTAGGACCACATGCAGATAGAAGTAAACTTTCCGATTACGTAGCATCTCTGGATGGTGTTTCTGTTTCAGTGTTTACAGCAGTCAAAAACCTTGGTGTGATTATTGACCCGAGTCTTTCCTTTGAGGCTCACATAAATAATATTACCAGGATCGCCTTCTTTCACCTTATAAAATTAAAAATATGATGTTACAGGATGAAGAAAAACTAGTTTATGCTTTTGTTACATCTAGATTAGACTACTGTAATGCTTTACTGTCTGGGTGTTTGAATAAGTGACCACTGTTCCTGCTGGATATTCCCACTTCGTCCAGGCCTGCCTCTGGATTGTGTTGCCTTCGATTGGAGGCCACTCTGTGCAGCTGGAGACGGTTTCTCATCAATGCCTTGGGATATTCCATGAAAATCTGAGGTAAGAAAAGGAGCTCTGAGGATGGATTTTGTGTTAAGCTGCTTTGAGGCAATGTTCATTGTTAAAAGTGCTATACAAATAAAAATGATTCAAATTGAATATACTGTATATTTGGCATGATTTTATATTACACTTTTTTACTGAAAGGTTTTCCTGGTTTGGTTGTGAATATTTGGTTCGGCGAGGGGGTGTCCGTGTTAGACAGTAACGTGTCCGTGTTAGACAGTGATAGCCATCAGCGACTTCTCACATGGAGCCACATGGAGACATCGAGGTGTTAACAGCGAATATTAGCTCTCTTTGTGTATCAGAACCTTCACACAAATTCACACAGCTTTTTTAAAGATATTTTTTAAGAGTCCTTATTATTCAGTAAAAAACGTCTATAAACATGAAAGATTCTGGATAGAGGAGATTACACTTCGGATTACATTGATTAATTCGAACATAAGTTTTGCAACTTTCCACACAGAATTTGCTCATGTTGGCTTATTAAAAGACAAAACTGCTACGTACTTAACACCACATTTCATACTCATTTTCAATTAATTCTATTCAATTTATTTCATATTGCATTAGATTTAAGTTGTCGGGAATACCTGGCAGCACGTATTCATTTTTTAATGAGAGATGCACCAAACCCAGAGGAAGAAGCGAAAAAGGATCCAGAGTCAGGCCATGTATTTCACCTCCAGACCTTCAGTGGTGTCCTACATGAACTAATCCAGCAGGAACAGTGGTCACATGAACCGCAGGAGCATGTTTAACCTGACAGAGAGAGAGAGAGAGAGAGAGAGAGAGAGAGAGAGAGAGAGAGAGAGAGAGAGAGAGAGAGAGAGAGAGAGAAAGAGAGAGAGAGAGAGAGAGAGAGAGAGAGAGAGAGAGAGGAGGGGTGACAAGTAGAGAATACTAATGGTTCTTCTACTTTTGTGACATGATCCAGTAATTTGATTTGTTAATTGAAGTTCCCCTTTTGAAAGGCTCTAAGCGACTCCGGGTCCATAATGAATGATTAATTGAAAAGATGGAATGCTTTGAACGATCTATTTAAATTAAAGAAGAAATACAGCCAATATGGTGATCATCTTTAATTAGATATATTGAAGTTAAATCTTTATTACAAATTGAAATCAAAATTGAGTAAAAAATTCGGATTCATGTAACAAAAATAAGATCATTTTTAGTAATCTTTCACAGCAGCACAGGAAAGACTAACGTTGGGCAATTGAGAGGACAAGGGGATATAAATCTCAAACGTTTTTCATTAAAGCAGCACCTTTACAAATTAAAGTGCAATAACAAAAAAAGAAATAATAATAATAAAATAATGAATCTAATGTCCGTTATGCACTTTGGCAGCAAAAAACTTTCCTGTTATAATGTCAGTTATGATAATGACAGAAATCGCGAATGTAGATTCAGAATTATTAACTTGGAAATATACAGTTCTGACAGTGAGCGCACACATTGAACAACTTTTGATTCTATGGCATTTCGCTTTCAGCTGGTCTGCGTCACCGGCGTCGGTCTTGTCCATCTCCATCTTTTCTTCTTGTGAGTTTAGCGTGTTTGTTCTCCACCTATCAATCACTTAATGCAGCAGTTTCTGGGACGCAATTTTTTCCCCCTTGCATTTTTGTATAGTTTAAATTTTTTTAACTAAGTAACGTTTATGATATAAAATGTAGTTAAATACAATACTTGATAGAAAAATTAATTAAAAAAATTTTACAAACCAGAATTTTTCCTCTTTCTCAGGGTGAAAATACAACACAATAAATAAATAAATAAAACTTTTATTTATCAACAATAGTTTTAAATAATAATGACTTTGATAAAAAAATCAATTGCTAAAGTGTGGAGCTGTGATTTTTGATTTTTTTTTCCACAGAAATGCAGTGAATCTCTGGGAAAAGCCTCCACAAGATTCGTAAAGTATTAAACTGTGGGAG